>NW_020799091.1:22656512-22677786 GCF_003259725.1 Athene cunicularia | reverse complement strand
CCCCACCCCCCCCCTTGTCCCCACCCACTGACAATGCCTCTTCATCATAAAATCCTGTTATAATCAGCACACTCCAACTTTTTACCATTAAGGTTGAATTTAATACCAAATATGGCAAGTCCCAAGACCTTGGACTGATGACTTCCTACCATCCCCCTAACAGATTTTTCAGCAAAGACAATGCCAGGTAGGTTTGGAAGTCCTTATTCATCCTCACAAATGCTGCGTTAATTCCTATGTTCAGAGATTTAAGTAATAATTTCCCCTGTGGTGCTGTATCAGATGCTTTTCTGAAGATGACTGATATATAAATTTTATCACAATTCTCCTGTTGAAAATAAAAATAAGGTTAATTTGCAAATAATTGTCTTTCCTAAATCTGTGTTGTATTTTATCCAATTTTCAACTAAATCCACACCTTTAAATATAATCTCCCACCAAATTCTATTTCAAAGCCTTGAGTGTGGCTGAGGTCAAAGCAGACTCCCTGTGGGTATAGATCTTTTTCCCCCATAAATTCTGTGCTTTATATTTACAAGGCAGAATCTCTGTTTTGATAGATTCAACAAAAATTTTATTACCCAAGCTGCAATTTCATATGCCTGCTCTTCCATTATTATCAGTGGGAAGTTATCTGGGTTTTGTAATATGAATTTGAAGATATTTAAGGTTTTTTTTCCACCTCATAATTGATTTTTTGTTTTGTTTGTATTATTTCTCCTACCTCTGTCCCTCTACAAGGCCCCATTCTCATGGAAGATAAAGGCAAGTCATTCACTTAGTGGTCATATCTTATTCTTACTCTCTCTCTCTCATCCTCACTGGATAATGAACCCTTTAAATTTGATGTTCTTGTTTCAAAATTGTAAAGGACCAAGGACTTTTAACAATTTGCTTTTAATTCCTTCACATATTCTTACTCTGATGAAATTCTGATGGTGCTCACTTTAAATAACACCCTCTAACATCCAAGCCACAACTGTCTTTGCTAAGGATGCAATGCGGGCTCTTCCAATAACTCTGCAGTGCTTTTCAAGAATGGTGGAGCATTCAATGAAATGACTGGGGTATCAGTTTAAAACAAACAAAAGGTAGTATTTTCTTTCTTCAGGAAGTTGTGAGCTTCTGGTACTTGTTGCTACTGGAGGTTGTAGAGGTAGATAGCATTAGTACCTTCAAGATGCTGATAATAAACACAAATTTAGGATACTAAAAGGACCAGGCAGAAGAGTACTCCCCTCTAACATCTGCAATATGGCAATGCATGCACTGGGGTGTATGAGAGAGATGGGGTGTATGAGAGGAATGGGCTGCAGAAAGTGGCTACGCCCATGTGCACTCTTTCCAAACAGGATCTTCTACTGCTGCTGTTGGGAGAACACCAGATGAGATAGGTGACTGGTGGGATTCCATGGGGTGCTCCTGAGGGTCTCACATTTCCCTCCTAGGCAGAATGAAAAGTTCAAGATTTGGTTGGTTGGTTGGTTTTGGTGCTTTCAAGAAATTTCAGACATTCCCTGTAGGCAAGTATCTTATTTCTTCATTGTCACTAACCAATTCATTTTATTTCTCATAGTTTGCCTTTTCAAAACTGCAGGCCTACCTTGCTTATCCTGAATCAGCTTGTGCAAACACAATCCCATAATCATCCTGTCACTTGTCCTTCTTGGTCTTCACTAGTTATCAAGTCTAACCAGCCTCTTCTTCTCTTTATGATCATTTGACAAAGAAATAAAAGGCTATCACATCAAAGGATATCTGGATTTGACTACTTAAGTAGAGCTTGTGTCTGGGATGTTAAAGTATCACCCAGTGCCTACTTGCACTTCCCCGTGGGCTAACATTAAAAAGGCTATAGCTACATTCAACCTCTGTCTAGGAGTGGCGTATCCCATAGCACCTTTTTTACTGACATTCTCTGAAATGATTTGGAGCCAAAGTAATTCCATTTCATGTATAGTAGTCTTTTTTTTTTTTTTTAACATTGCATCACAACATTAAAATACAATGCAGAATCTCACTGCTTTCATCTTTTAGCATTTTTTCTGAAGATCACATTTACCTGTTGTGCACTTCCACTGACAATATGCTGTTGCACTGAAATACTGAATAACCTAACGGATGTTCTAAGACAAAACATAGTAAAGAAAAATGCCATCACTCTTAGATTGTATATTTTTGGCATTGTATGAAAGAGTTAATGCAGAATACAACTTTTACATTATGCTTCCTGATCTCGCAACTGTTCTAAGGAGATGTACAGACTAATGAACTGCTTTCAGTCTACAGAGCAGTCTCATCAGCTCCAAGAGAAAAAACTGCCTCACTACTTTAATACAGGTGTTCCCAGCACAGTATTCAATACTATTGTTAAAATTTACTTCATGGTTGACACTCCTCTATTACCTGTTCTGCTTTAGAAAGTACCACCCAGAACATAAATGCCTCTGAAATTAACTTTTGCTCTAATAGCGTCTTTAAAATTAAAAGTATAACCAATTAAAATATTAACTAATTTCTATCATTTAATAATCATAAATATTTTTTAAACCTTTTAAATTATAAACTTCCTTTAAATATTTGCCAGTCTAAATTTGCTCAAATAGGACATTCCTCAGATAATACCATTGTTTTGCTCACATTTTGGAAACCCTTCAAAACCAGGTATAATGCACTGAAATGGCAGCAAAAGCAGCATTCTAATCTGAACTCATTTTAGGGAGGCTGACAAGTTTAAGAAGTGTTGAAATTATACATCTTCCACTTTAATTCTTGTTGATTTTATGGTATTTAGAATTTAATTACATATTTCAGGTTGTGAAAGATAGACAGGCATAAGCATACAAAATCTGTCAGTATAAGTAAGCTTTCTGATGATGGATATTACAGTCTTATAATTAGAAATACAGTGGGCTGCTTCTTATGATATTACTACATGTGAGTTTACGATAAATTAATGACAATATAACATTTTTTCATCATAAGAAATAATAATCCATAATGTAAGGTTTTTCATAGATCTACCATGAGGAAGCACCTGCTAATTACCATGATAATAGAAGCACTGTTTCAATTATAAACATTTGTATGTAACTCAAACTCCACATTTGTTACATGCAGTGCACCTTCTGTTCTCTCATCTGCTTTCTGAGATCAGAGGTAGCACATATCCAGGACCTGTGGGTATCTGGCTTACACCCTCTCTGGCTGAAAAAAGTCTGTGGAGTTTCCATGTCCCAACTTTGGAAAAAACAGGTTAGGAGGAGCTGTTCATCAGCATGGTCAGAAGTATCCTCATGAACACTGGACGAACAGCTATTTTTATTGCAAAATATCTGAAAAATAGACTTCCAAAACATTCACCGAGTAAAAGAAAAAGAATAACACAAATACATACCGCTGGAGGTATTCACAATATCTAACTTGAGGCATCCAGCTTAGATGACAATGCTGGGAGGTGAGTGCTTTCAGCATGATTCAAGAATTTCCACAATCATTTTCCGAAGCAGCCTATTTCTCATCACTGTCTACAAATGATACCTAGGGTAACTACTTTTGTAAATTGGGTACTTTATTTAGATTCTTAATATTTAGTAGCATATACCCATTTTGTTTACATTTTTAGTGACTGCTATTTATAACAGTCATACAGGCAGTTTAGTCCTCTACATTCTGAGCAACGCTTGCAGGAAAGAGAGGGACCTGGGGGTGTTGACTGACAACCGGCTGAACAGGAGCCAGCAGTGTGCCCAGGGGGCCAAGAAGGCCAACAGCATCCTGGCTTGTGTCAGCAATAGCGTGGCCAGCAGGGACAGGGAAGGGATCTGACCCCTGTACTCGCAACTGGTGAGGCCGCCCCTCAATTCCTGTGTTCAGTTTTGGGCCCCTCACTACAAAAAGGACATTGAATGACTCGAGCGTGTCCAGAGAAGGGCAACGGAGCTGGTGCAGGGTCTGGAGCACAGGTCGTAGGAGGAGTGGCTGAGGGAACTGGGGGTGTTTAGTCTGGAGAAGAGGAGGCTGAGGGGAGACCTCATCGCCCTCTACAGCTCCCTGAAAGGAGGCTGCAGAGAGCTGGGGATGAGTCTCTTTAACCAATAACAAGTGATAGAACAGGAGGGAATGGCCTCAAGTTGCATCAGGGAAGGTTTTGACTAGATAATAGGAAGCATTGCTTTACAGAGCCGGTTGTTAGGTGTTGGAAAGTGTTGCCCAGGGAGGTGGTGGAGTCCCCATCCCTGGAGGTGTTTAAGACTCGGGTTGACATAGCGCTGAGGGATCTGGTGTAGTTGGGAACTGTCAGTGTTAGGTCAGTGGTTAGACTGGATGATCTTCAAGGTCTTTTCCAACCTTGATGATTCTGTGAATCCTTAAAAAAGCACATGGAGATATGAATATAGCACGATCCCTGCACAATCTTTCAGGGCTCTTTTTAGCTTGGTATGAAAGGACCTATTTAGATTTTGCAATCTGAACTCTTCAGAATCTGAGGCTAAACGCAGAGAGGAGCTGAAGGCCTCTAAGGGACGACAACAGTAACAAAGCAAGTATAAACTCTAGATTCAAATTTTGAACACATAATTTCTTTTCTAGTTCTCACACACTTACTGGCTTCTAGTTGCAGAAACCAGTAAGTATAACAGTATGTTCTATTTTTGCTTCTAACAGAATGAGTCTTTCAAATTACGTATCAAGTGATTATATTTTTGATCTCTGAGGACGTTTATTCAAACTCCATCAATACAGTGACTGTACTTATAAGTGCACAAATATCTGCTAACAGTACAAAGCCTCTCCTTGGTCTGCAGTGACAGATCTTTATAATCCAATCTCTCTAACTGTCATCCTGAAAGATAGGAGCACTTCAGCCCTAATCTAGCAAAAAACATAAGCAAAACACAACTTTTTATTTGCCCAGTTTGTGCTTAAAACCTTGTTTCTACCTTTGCTAGGTGTCAGTCATTCTGCTCCTGCCCAGCTCTCCACAGCTTCCAGGTAGTGATGTGGACACAGATTCCAAAGCCAAAAATAGATTTACCAAACTGCTGGACCTTTTAATATGCTTTTTGGTTTTTTTTATATCTTCTATGGCTTCACCAAGTCATACAGCTTTGTCTCATACTTTGGGTCAGTTCCTGTGTTCTTTTAGCCAGATAGTGCTGTATACTGAATTAAGACCCGTGTCTCTGATTTACATGGAATCAGCTTGGATTTACACTGGTACAGTTGATGTAAAAGTTTGGCTGTCTGGAGTTTTTCCCCCAAGGAGTAAGTAAGGGCTGCTTATTAAAAAGGTCTCTGTGGTTTTGATATGATCCAGTCCTTTAGGGGGAATGATTCCTAGATCTATTTGATTCTAGGGCAGAACACACCTAACAGAAGAAAGCAACAAGGATCTATTGTATTATCACATCCTGGGATATATTGCATTGCATTCATGATTTCACATTCCCTTCTTTAATAAAACTACTTGGAACCTCTTTATAATCTACTCTTGAAAGACGGAACTGGCTTTCAGATGGTCATAGTCAAATGGTATTCAGGTGCCTAAATATGGTGTTTAGTGAGATTATAGATTCCCTAAGGTATGTGAGCTATTCACAGAGACTGGCAGATATAAGACCTACATTAGATCCACAGCAGTTGAAGGCTTTCTCCTAGACACCTATGTTGAGGTATCTGATTTGCTCCCTTTGGTTTCAGGAGGAAAAAAAGGAACAATGAAAAAAATTATGTATTATTTGTGAAGTGACAAGACTATGTGTAAGCCAGCAATAAAAAGGAATAATATTTTTGTATTTAAGCAGAAAAACCCCCACAGTATTTAGATGTAGTTTATTTTCTTCAATTTGGCATTTGTTGAGTTTAAGCACTTCTTTCCTTATATTAAAATATTTACAAGGTTTTTTTGCTTTTCTTATTACAGCTTGCATAACGCAAAACAATTCAAGCCAAACATTAACAAAGTAGCTAGTACACATGCTTTACTAATGTCCTTTGTTAAAATGAAAATAAAAATTGTTATCTGAATCCACTGTACTCATGTACTATAAAGTCCCTTGATTTAACAAGGTAAATATCTTGCTGGGGTCCAGATTAAAAGTACAGAGTGACAGAAAGCTCTGCATAAAAAAAGATTTCATTAACCAAACCTAATTTAATGTGATAAACTCTAAATAAAGCAACGTAAATCCTTCTTAGTTTATGTCTCACTAGTTTTGCTACACCATTTTGTTTTGCCTTGTGTTTGTAACTGACTGTTAAGATATTGCCACCTAGTGATGAAAAGCAAAACAAGTGGAAGCAGAAGCACAGTAAATAATGCATTGGGAATACATGTTTACATTGTAAACTCTGTCAGAACGGAAGATAGAAGCATAGAAATGAAGCACATGTCTGTATTTCTAAATATCAGGCAATTGAGGTGCAATTATATAAAATATGTTAATAGCAGCCTATTAAATAGAATTTAATAGAATAAAAATAAAGTATTATAATAGATACGCGATAGATTTGTGTATCACCCAGCTCCTATTCTCAGCTTGTTCAAGTGAATTGATAAGAGTAACTAAATAGGTTGTAAGGGGTTTGTGACTTATCTGTAAATAAAAAATGATAATTACCTACTAGGCATTTGGCAGAGGATTAGTTAATGTTGGAATTATGCCTTCAAAATTCAAAGTACTATTATCCTTTCCTTGACTTTGCTTTGGAGCTGTCAAACTGACAAGTCCTCTTAGGAGTCTGCCATTCACCTCTGAGTTTCTCCCTAACTGAACAGTCCCTGGAAGCATCAGCCAGCCAGGAAAAAATTTCATTTGCCCAGACCCACCATCTATGTGCTAATAATATACCTATGAGCCAATCTGAAATCTGCACATCTACCACTGGGGCACGGACTCAGGCAACACTGATGCAAGAAATTCTGCTGTGCAAGCCAAAATGCAGCCTGAGTCTTGCAAGCACAGCCTACAGGCATCAGCAAGCATGAAGAATAACCCAAGTAGTATTTTCTTCCTGCTCTTCACCTTAGTTTCCAGGAACCATCCCTAAACTAGCTGTTTTCCATCACTGAAATCCTATAAACTTATTTTCTTCTCAGTTTTGTTACAAACCCTTACCTATATTTTAGATACAAGATTACATAGCATAGATTCCAAACATCCCAGCATGATGTGTCAGAACTTCCTCGTAGCAGGAAATTTCCATATGGCCACTGATGGTGCCTCTAATTCTGGGTGTTTTGTTCAGAGATGAGATTTAGTAACCGAACCCCATCCACGCACTAGAAGTATAATTTGTATTAGGTAACTTATGCCTAAGAGATTGGTAGTAGGTCACACAGAGCCTAGGACAGAGGGAATGCAGGGGTTGTAGCTGTCCCTTTTTTCCTGAAATTACAAAATTTCATTCTACAATGCACAGACTGAACGCCCAAATACTTCCCTTCTGTGATGTCATCGTATCTCTTCTACTCTCCTCACAGCAAGCTCTGTGGGAGGGCAGGAAACTGGAATCCAGGAAGGTGAAGGGTTGGAGCATGCCCATCACTAGATATTCATAGAATCATAGAATGGTTTGGGTTGGAAGGGACCTTTGAAGATCATCTAGTCCAACCCCCTGCCATGGGCAGGGATGTCTTTCATTAGATCAGGTTGCTCAAAGCAACCTGCTTGTTTACAGGGTCTCTAGGGATGGCTAACAATTACTGCATGCTACTATAGCTGAGATCATAAGACTTCTCAGCTTTTCTTCTCATTCTTGTGCTTGCCACTAGCAGGTGAGCTAGTGAGGTTCAGGAACAGATTTCCCCTTCTTCTCCCAGGGCCATTCAGCATGTCAAACCCCCCTTCTCCAGGCATGCAGGAGGAAACCAGCTGAGAACCTGCCTTGGAAGAGGAAAAGCTCCCAAGTCTTCAGACAGGTGCCTGAGATGTGACGGGAAGCACCGGGAGGCAGACAAAGAGGGGGTTGTACCCACTCAGAGTGGCGAGCTGATGCCAAAACCAAGGCATCCCTGACATAAACACAAGCCACATCACCCTTGTAGAATGACGTGTTCAGAATTCTCATTTTCCACAAGATAGCCCCCTGTAACATGCTGCACATCTATAATGTTTTCATTGATCATCTAATTAGGAGGAGGAATTTTCAGTGCAGTAGCTCCAATTTGCTCTCAAATACTAATCCACCCCTCAGACAGTTCTTACCTCAAGGTATGCACTTCTTGCAGTGTGATTTTTAATGCAAATGTTTTCCTGAATCTCAAATACATTTACAGATGTATTTTCTTTCTCTTAATTCTGCCACAGCAGTTCTTAAAGCTTTCTGTGACTTTAAATAAGATACTCTTGTGATAAGCTTCTTGCTTACTTGTTCTTTTTTTAAACTTTCCTTTCCATTCTCTAGTTTTGTCTTTAATTATTAACACTTCTTCCTTTCTGGCTGACCTATCTGGATACTCACACCTCAACGTTTTCATTACTCTGTAGAAAGGTATCCTTCTGCTTATGTCCCTTTGCTCCACTAGCAACATGAACCTTAGAAGAGAAGTTGATTTTTTACCTCTCATAAAATTAGAATAAACATGTTGGAAGGGTTTCAACCAACTTCCATCTACTACAGATCAAGATGAGATGGACATGGGATCAGACTGTACTACATTTGCTGCCTCTTACACCTTCCTATCAGGTATCATGCTCTGCCTGCTACCAGAGAGAGGTCGTCAGACCAGCCAGGCATTGGGTCTGAGCTGGCACACACGTGTCCATGTAATGCAAACACCTCCACAGTTCCCTCAGATGGGTCTTATGCATACAGCATTCACTCTGAATTATTAAAAAAATGCTACCTCTTGCAACACCTGTGTAAGAATTACCTGTCTGAAACAGGGAAACGGAGCGCCGTCAGGATTAGCTGACCTTAGATACGTAACAACACCTTTTACCACCCTTTCAAATGATAGAGTATCAAATTGTATGTATCACTGCCTTAACTTTCCCCACTTCCCTGACATGTACTGCCACATGCCATCTCAAACAAGACAGTACATCCTTCAGAGAAGGACTCAGGCCCTTTCTGTGAGTGAAGTGCTTGGCATAGCTGGAGCCCTGGCTCATTACAGGATAAGGAGCTTTCTTCTCACTTCACTCAGAAGTGCTAACAGAAAGATCCAAAGTTCAGGTTCTGGTAGCTCAGGCTAGTGGTACCTCCAGTTAGACTAGGACCTAATGACTCAGCTGAATAACATCTACAACTTTTAAAGCTTCTTTCTTGTTTCAAGGTAGGAAGAAGTAATGCTTCAAAAATCAGGATTACCTAAGAAGTCATGCCAGGTGGTAGACAAAAAAAAATAAAAATCTTCCTTTCACTGACTGCAGTTTATAAATAGGGCATGCACATGAACATACAATTCTTAGCTCAGTTGATACCTTCTGTAGCTAGGTTGTCAATCACCATGCTCTTCATCCTTTTCAACTTATTTCTGTATATCCAAAGTAAACCTAAATAGTTATCAGCAAAAATCTTCATGACTCAAACCACTGGCTGTTTTACAGCAACTTTATATCAATGACTGCAGTGAGGCAATGTCAGGAAAAATCAGGCCATATGATTTTACAGCGAAATTTGTTTCTCATTGTAGTTTTTCCATCACATTCCTCCTCATTATGCGCAGATGACCCTTTGGTTACAGCTTCTGCCTTAGCACTCTCCTGTTCCTACTCAAAATATTCTTCAAAGAACTGAATGCTAGTAAACTATCTCAATTCTAATAAGCTGTTGAAGGGAAAGTCTCTTGTTTTATGTAGTTTTGAAGTCCTTTTCTATATAACCCTCCCTAGGCAAGTGCTTGTGAGACACAGCATACAGGGTTTACTATGTAATACCCTTACTTGACCAATGGGTCAAGTAAGGGTATTACAATGATTAGGCACTGGCTAAAGAGGAAGTAACACTTTGGTTTAAAAAAACCCACCTCACCGGTTTTACATAGGAACACTTGTTCTGACTTGCAAAATCTTTTATGTATTTTTTTAAAGTATAGGGAAGGAAAACTTTTTTTTTTATTATTATTAGAATATCATCTATAAGTATGTTTCATCTTTTGAAGTAACCTGTGGCAGGAGAGATCTCAATTTCAGAGATAGGGTTTTTCTTTGCTGCTTCCCCCTCCTCCATCAACATAGTAATTTTTAACTGATAAGCACTTGTGCAAGGGCTCTCCCTTGCTGTGGTGAAGGTTTTGCAACTGCAACTCTTTCACCTCCGCACATGCAATAGACTAATAGAGCTCCAGCATTCTCCAACTTGCTGCTTCTCTATAGAAGCACCAGTGTCCTCACAGAGGCCAAGTTAAATATACATGCAGTCTTTCTAATTGGGTCTACATTAACTACACTTAAAATGATTCATGATTCTGAATTACCACGGGTTAGATTTTCAAAGGTATTTAGCTCCTGAAATATCTAACAGTTGCTTTGTAGATTTTTAAGTGCCTAATCTGCTTAAGTATCAAAGTCCTACCACTTGTTTGTCCACTGCATCATTAAAGGCTTTGAAAACCTAAATTAAATTTTTTAAAAGTTATTAAAATGAATACATCTCATCCTCTCCCATGTTTTTTTCTTTAACCAGATCAGAAGAGAAAAACAGGTTCTTTCTTTTTCATCTCTGGATTGGCTTCTCAGCCATGAAATGAAATCCAAAATAAAAGGACATATAACTGAAAAGAATACACTGATACAGAATACTTTTATTCAAGTATTTGAATATGATGCTTAAATCTGGAAAAAATCCAGTTAACTTCTGTAACAACGTAATTCAAAAGGGAATAGTGATCATAAAAGTAACAACTAGCATACACCTGCTTTGAAATCTTGCAGTGGAGCTGCAAGCGTTGCTGATATGTGGTTCTGGGTGTGGAACCTGAGCTCATGCTTGGGTACTGGTGCTGGGTGATACTGTATCCTCCTGACTCACACAGGGCACAAATACGCTAACCTTGCCTGAACTCTTCCACAGATCAAGGGAGGTCATCACTAGCTACTGACTAATTCAGTGAACTAAAAACATAGCATCAGGACAGACAGAATCTTATATAAAATGGAAATTTCTCCAAGAATATAAGGATACTTCTTCCCCTTCTGATAATACAATAGATTTGACTCAGTGTGTGTTTTTATGTTTGACTTAAGCTAATTGAAGATTGTGCTACTGTTGGAAAAGCTGTGAAATTTTTCCATCATCTCTCTTTCCCCCATAATTTCAATCAGGTCTCCTTACAGTGTCACTAATTAGAAGCAGAAATCTGATTTGGGTGGTGTACATGTGTTTTTGGGAATATGGTTGGGGATAGTGTTACCTTCAGTTGATGAATGAGGTTATGAGTCTCCAGATGGAGGCACATGGTCAACATAAGGGAAGCTGCATGGGTGTTTGGGAGAGGGGGAGAAGTAATACTTTTCATAAGTATTACATGGTTAAATAGCTTTCCCAACTGCTCATATGCATTTACAAATACTTATAACAGAGTCGATTATAAACCAAAGTACTTGCAGAAGTAGTAGGGGAAATACTAAACAAAACTGTAGTAAAATCATATTAACTTGAATTTTCTTTTTGTTGAACCTCATAAGATTCCTGTTAAACAGTACTGGCCTGAGTATCAATCCTTGGACTACACTGTTAGTGACTGACCTCCAGCTAGCCTTTGTGCTGCTAATCACAACCCAGTCAGCCTGACAGCTCAGTGCTCAACCCACCTCACAGTCTATTCATCTAGTTTGTATTTCATAATTTTGTCTATGAGGATGTTGCAGGAGATAATGTCAAAACCCTTTCTAAATTTGAGATAAACAGCATTCTTTGCTCTCCCACCATCCACCAAGCCAGTAATCTTGTTTTAGAAGGCTATTGAGTTGTTTATGAATAATCTCCCCTTCATACAAACACATTGACCGCTCCCAGCCATCTATTTCTCTTATGTTTGGAAATGGGTTATAGGATTATTGGCTCCATCACTTTCCCAGGGATTTTGGTGAGGGTGACCAGACAGTAGTTCCTTGGATCCTCTTTCTTGCCATTCTTGAAGAAGGGAGTCACATTTGCTCTCTTACAATCCTTGGGAACCTCCTTCAGTTGCCATGAGCTTTCAAAGACTATCAGGACTGGCCTGACAGTAACATCAGCCAGTTTCCTCAGCACTTGTGGTTGCATCCTATCAGGTCCCATGGACTCATCTATGTCCAGTTTCTTTAAAATGTTCCCTAACCTGTTATCCCTGTTCCAGGGGTAAGTCTGCCTTAGTTCAGGCCTTCCTACTGGTCTCTGGGACCCAGGATTACTGAAGGTCTCCTGAAGGTAAAGAACGAGGCAAAGAAGGCATTGACTACTTTGGCCCGTTCCATTTCCACCACCATCATCATTCTTGCTGCTGAGTGAAGTTTAAGCAGTCCCTGAGACTTCATAATGGGCTTTCAAGTTGGAGGGATCAAAATATAACAACAGATTATGCAGAAGTATTCTTAACCCTGAAACCAGATAAAGGATAAACTGTAACATTACTCTTAGCTAAGAGTCCCATGACATTCAGTATGATGAATCTAAACTCAAATTACACTATTACTAGCTTCTAAAGAAAGAACTGCTTATTTTCTAGTTCCAGGATGGATTCAGAATTGGACAGAATCACAGAATCAAATAGGTTGGAAAGGACCTTCAAAATCATCCAGTCCAACCATTAACCTAACACTGACAGTTCCCAACTACACCAGATCCCTCAGCGCTATGTCGACCGGACTCATGAATGCCTCCAGGGATGGGGACTCCACCACCTCCCTGGGCAGCCCATTCCAACACCTCACAACCCGTTCTGGAAAGAAATACTTCCTGACATCTAGTTCAAACCTTCTGTGGCACAACTTGAGGCCATTGCCTCTTGTCCTATCGCTTGTTATTTGGTTAAAGAGACTCATCCCCAGCTCTCTGCAACCTCCTTTCAGGGAGCTGTAGAGGGCGATGAGGTCTCCCCTCAGCCTCCTCCAGACTAAATACCCCCAGTTCCCTCAGCCTCTCCTCGTACGACCTGTGCTCCAGACCCTGCACCAGCTTCGTTCCCTTCTCTGGACACACTCGAGTCATTCAATGTCCTTTTTGTAGTGAGGGGCCCAAAACTGAACACAGGAATCGAGGTGCGGCCTCACCAGTGCCGAGTACAGGGGTCAGATCCCTTCCCTGTCCCTGCTGGCCACGCTATTGCTGACACAAGCCAAGATGCCATTGGCCTTCTTGGCCCCCTGGGCACACTGCTGGCTCCTGTTCAGCCGTCTGTCAATCAACACCTCCAGGTCCCTCTCTGACTGGCAGCTCTCCAGCCACTCCTCCCCAAGCGTACATATGCTTTGTTTATCATCAATCCACTCAGAAGAAATTGAAATACATTTCAGACCCTGAAATTCCATATTGTGAACTTAATTTAATTTCTGGTATTCTGCTTTTCTTGTCATTGTACTTTTGCACTGGCATCTTTGTGTAATAGTAAAACCTCTGCTGAGATTAGACTTTTTACTTCAGAGTAGAGCCTGTGCATGTAAGGGAAATATGTTTGAATGATTCTCCATACAGGAGGCAGTGACTGTCCATGATAAATCTAAACAAGTCCTCTCAGAAGTACTTTAAGGTGACTCATTGAACAAACTGGTGCTGAGTTTTATTGACTTTTATAGTCTTAAATTATGTCTTGCTGGACAGACTGGTGATTCAACTATGTTAGACCACAAATGCCATGCATATATTAATGCCGGGGGCTGTTCTCCGGCCAAAAGGCCAGACAGCACAAAACAGCCGACAAGCATACAGTAAAATATTATCTAAATGCTGGTGGCAACATCCAACTCTCAGTTTTTCAGCTCTTGCCAACCTCTTAACTGCCTGAGCATTGTTAGGGGAGGCTGCAGGTTGGCCCAGGCAAAACGGGGACGAAGTGGAATACCTTTGCTAGGGAGGGTTTTCTCCGACTTGCATATGAGGAACAGGAGAGAACAGACAGGCTGGCAAGAGACTGACTAGTTTAAAGATCCTAAATAAAGTAGGAAATACAGGACAGGACACCTGAGGTTACAGTAAGAAAGATGACACTTGTTGACTGCCCCTCTCCTTACCAGTATGCAGACTAAACATCATGATTAAAAATTATTTTGCCAACCCTTTATTTTTTCATCACAAATTACCCCAGAAAAGGTTTATTAGGACGAGCAAATAATTCACAACAAAGTAGGCATGGGTATGCACAGTAACATGTTCTGCAACTAAAGCATATTGTCACTATAGCCACTGTGAAACTACAGAAACAGTAAGTCCAAAGACACAAAGCAAAACCCCACAGAAAGTCACAGCAAATCCACTCAGGCAGTTCTAAAAGAAACAAATAAACAAAACCCCCACTACACAGCCAGGTCCTTGGAAAAGGAGCCACTAGATTGTATCACGCATAATATATATTCCTTATCTACAAAAAACTTTTCCTGGCAACAGTAATGTCTTCCAGTAACATATGGGAAAAATTTCTTATTTTAAGAAATTTTAAATTTAAATGCAACTTAAGTATATGATTAAAAACCATGAACAGATGTTTGTTGGGTCTTCAAAATTGTATCTGATCATAAAACTGCATTCCAACATTGTATAGCAGCTAGATACTAGTATATCCTGTGCAAGAAGAATTTAAATTGATCGGATCTTGTGAAGCACTGTGTAATTGCAACTTCCCAGAAGACCCAAATATAATAATGTCCCAAGCTACTCAGGTTCCTAATTTAAGATCCAATCCCTAAAATTAATAAAAATCACATTCCAAATTAACCACTCTTAATTAGCAGCAATAAATAAAATATGAGAGATACAGCTGATGAAATTCCTTATGAAAACGTAAATATATGAACTCAATATCTATCTGCTTACAGCTGATTTACCAGAAGTGCTATAAGGATTTCATTTCACTATTAGGGCATATTTAATTGTGAGAAGCAGTACAAAATAAATCTTCCAGCTAACTTTAGCTGCATTCAAAGAGTTTTCATTAGGTGGTCTTTTGCAAGTAAGATAAATTTTTTTATCAACACCCGTCTTCAGGCAAAACAGTCTCTGAACCTAAACAGATGAATATAATATTGATTTTTTAAAAATTCTTACTGAAATTAAGCAAGTATTTTCAGAATCTCCTAAACTTTTTGTGGTACAGTAAGACAGCAAATAAATGAAAATTATGAAAACACTGAGAATTTTTATTTCAGAGATTCCAAGATTATCAGGTGATTTAACTTAGACACAGTATGCTGCTATTAAATGTGTAAGGTCAGGTAAAGTATAAATAGCTGAAAGAAAACTAGTTACCTACCAAGTGCACCCAACAAGTCTACAAAAGTATCTACAAGTAAACAAGCCCTACAGAAGAAATATATTTTGAGTGATTTATATGCAGTCCATAAACCTATCTGACTGTCAAAAGAACACACCTCAATGTCATTAGCTACATTAGCTTATGTGAAGATTGAACTTCAGAAGAGGAACAAAATACACATCAGGAAGAAGGCTGAATCAAGGCCATTATGTTAACCTTTAAATCTATTTCTTTTAAAACATTTTACTTGGTTGATAAGCTTTTGTTTACAGTAGATGCACTACTGTAAGACTTTGAAAGTAATGTCTGTCTTTCATGTAATTAAATGATAAGTATTTCTCAACCCTATCAAAAAAAAAACCCCTGTAGACAATCTTTCCAATCCATTAGCATAAAATAATTCTTTATGGGCCAAAGATAGACATATTTTTATGGTGAGTTTGCCCTTTAAGGTGCATCTTAATCAGATAAAAAGAAGAAAAGATTCTATCGTCTCATGATGGCCAAAGAAAGATTTACTTAAAAATAATGTCAACAAACCTCCTGGATCTACTGCACTTGAAATGTAGTTAGGGCTACTACCATCTGATGTAAAGAGTGACTTTCTTGTTCTTAAATCTTTTAAAACATTTTTGTATGTTTCCTATTTTGCTAACATTTCTCAGGACTTTGATTTTCTATGTTAAAAGTCAATACATTTTATAGTAACATACTTTTTTTGGAGATACAAGCAGTGTTGAATATTAATTCAATGCTCTTTCTTGAAAATTATATCAATGTACAAAAGAGCGAGCCTGTTATGTTTCCCAGAAGGCAAGCACTGACCACAAGTTTTAAGATTTCACTCCACACTTTAATCATTATCCTCTAGATAGGACACAGCAGAGAACCAAAGGGTTAAACTGGCAAACCATGTTACTAAACCAGATTCTTTTTCACATGCTGTTTCTACAGCAGCACACGGAGAAACTTGTGCTGAAATCAAGAAGCAAGGGCTGTAATTGCTTCACAAGGTCTTTCAGCATAGTGAAGTCTATAAACCCTTAGATCTCATAAGATTCGAGGTATATTACTGTGTGTACAATGGGTTTTGTTCACTTGAACACTGGATTCTGCTTTAAAGTGAGGAGTTTTAACACCTATAAGAACTGATGGTGGCAATCTAAATCTAAGAGACAACTAAACAGTTTTTAAAACAAACAACAAATCAGAAAACAAAAATCCAAGCCACAACAGCAGAAAGAGCCTTCCCTATCTTAACCTCAGTTTTGTCCCTATCTTCCCCCTCACCTTCACTTTTCAATGAACATAGAGTTTCATTTATAGCCTAAATACAACTTAAAGGTGAGGCATCATCTTCATCCCTTGCCCACAAGAACATTAAGAAATCAATCTCCACAGTCCATAAAATACCAGTGAACCCAAGAAGAAAACAAGTTTGACAACATGCACATATTACATCAGACTTCAAAATGCAGAATCCAGTCTTCCTCTGAATCACCAACCCATCCTTTCTGAAGAAAATAACACTTTAAAAAACATTCAAGAACTAAAATGCTGAAGAGTATATTAAGTAATATATGTAGAAATATGTAAGCGAGCATAAAAATACAGAAGGCCAAGAGAAAAGATAGACATTATCAACTTGATAACTTCTGTTAATAAAGCCGTGGTCACTCAACCAGATCAATGGGTGGACACACACTCAATCAGCAATGTAGTAATTTTATAGCATGGTGGCATACCTTAACATAAAACTCAATAAAACACAGTAACATACAGAACTAATGCCAGTCTGCAATATGAACAGTAAACAAAAAGATGCAACATGCCCCTCCCCCTGCATTTTCACTCCAAAGAAGGTCTTGTTAACAGTATTAAGGGGAAACCAAGCCATTTTTTTTCAAGTCAGGAAGGGAAGAAAACTTTGGCACAAGCCATTCTTTCCTTCCCTCTGATGTCAGTGGATGATAATTGTAAGATGCAGTATCAACACAAGCTATTCTACCGAACTTCAATGTGCAGGGTGACACTAGTGGTACCATAAGTGAACAGCAATTATCCTATGCAGATTACAAGCATACGTTATTACCATGCAGTGCAATTTATTCAGAGAGGAGGTAGGATATTCAAATCTTCACTAAATTAAAATACTGAACACTTCATTATAACTTATTTGAATCAAGACACATACTGTACCCATGATTTTAAGCATCCTTATTAAAAGTAATTAGATTTTGGCAAGTCTTTCCCAAATAATGTAGCCAGTCAAAAGAAAAAAAAAATCATACATAGTGACTGTTTTATCCCAATGTCTCACGAAAAAATAAATTATTCATATCACTATTGATTAACTTTTAAATATTTTTCTTATATACAAATCCTTTTTTTTTTCCCCAGTATTTTAATTTACATAAAAATATGGTGTCAAATCAACTTACTTATTTTAGAAAGTGATTTTGCTAGACTGTATGCTGGTCTGAACTCCAGAAATGCTTTGAGAGAGTACCTCAAGACTTCTAACTGCGACAATATTTTCACTGAAAAAAAAAAAAGCAGTTAATTTGTTACAGAATACTAGCTATTCTGCTGTAAAATCACAGACCAGCAACATACATTCTTACTTTGAGTAGCTATATAAAGTACTGTTAACCGCTGGCCATTACATTAACTCACAGCAACACCACAATGCTTTTACAAAAGTAGAGATAACTTCTTGTCCCACAGAATACATAAGGGCTTATTTTGGCTGTGAAGATAACGCGTGATTCACAGGCATACAGCCATAAAATGGAGGTATGCCTCATCCTGGGAGAGGCAGAAGATCCAAAATATTTTTCTCACCTTCTGTCCATCAAAACTGACACATCAATCAGCAAGCATTATTCAACAGTAATACAGGCTATCTGCATATGAAAATGAAGAAAGAGAAGAAAGCCTACTAGATAATAATAGCAGTACTAGAAGTGGATTTTCAACGGTACTTAAACGAACATCTCCAGCTCACAACATGAATGGCTGCCAAGTAGAATTTAACTATTATATTCTTTTTAGTGGTTTGACCTTTGTAATTTCTGTATTGTTTATTCTGCTTTCTTCAGAAAAATAACAATCCCAGCCAAAATCTCATGTGTGTCTGCCATGTATGAAGAGGGAATTCACGCAACAATATCAGCGGCCTTCTTTTGAAAAGAAATAAGAGTAAAAATTCACCCTATGCTTCCCTACATTAAATTAATAAATACAGACTAATTTTCTTCAGGCTGTTGTGCTTTTGAACATGAGTCAGCATAGACATTTAATGAAGTTTAGCTAATACATTTTAGCCTCATGTCCCTTCAGTTAGTTCAGTTTACCTTTCCTAAGTACCTTTGTAAAGACATAGCCTCCTAATGCCCCTTCATTGCCAACTCTGTCTTTTTACATTTCTTTCTTTTCTCTTAACAAGTCACAGGTTTATCTTCAGGTCAAGACAAGACACCTTTTCTTTTTTTTGTGTAGTCCTGCCAGGGTAAGATTCAGTCATGGCTTTGACAGTATGCTGAGCTGAGGGCACCTTAGCAGTTCTGTATAAACTCAAGTAATTAAGGTGGTGAACCTCTCTACTGACAGTAAATGGCCTTGTAATATTGTATGATCACCTGTGCCTGTGTCGTCATTTTCCAAAAAAAACTACCTGTAACCATGAAATAGTAAACCTAAAAATTTAAGTATCAGCAGGTGATATTAACCAAGCCCCAAAGTATGCAACAGTTCTAAATATTTCGAATTTAAAGAACAAAAAAAAAATGAAGTGCTTTGATGAAAGAAGAAAAACCTATCTCTGTGCAGTGTATCCCTTTGGCAATGCCATAGTTTCTCCTCAGTCATAGCTTCTGTCTTGCCCTTGCCATGTAGGAATGAACACAATAACCCAGTGATACCATTGTTTGGACAGTCCTGCCTAGGCATACATGAATGAGTAACTTCATGATGACAGGACAGACAGATGTGTCACTCTTCTCAGGTTTCAGCTTTCATTTTTCAAGAGTGAGCTTCTAGCTATCACAGTTAAGAAAAAATTGTAAAACAAGCCTATGGAATGCAAGATGCCTCCCTGAGTCTGCACCAAGTCTCAAACAAGAACCCCCGTGTATGAACTGACTTGTATACATGCACCTAGATGCCTTGATGTGTCACTATTCATTATTTTATTAGTTAAGCTCTTTAAAATAGAGTAAAAGGAAAGAAAACAAGATGTGAATGACTTCAAACTAAATTGCAAGCATGTCCTAAAACTAAGCCAGGTTCATGCTGATATAAAAGACTAAGCAGAGATACAGGGATTAGAAGAAGATGGAAGAGTCAAAATGATATAGAGTTAAAATATTTATATTAATAGATGACTAGGCTGAAACAAGGAAGTATGAATTACCACATTCTTCAGAGGGCTTCAGCAGTGATCCAAAAGACTGCAGAGCAAGTATATCAGTATGTACATATATTTATAAATATATATATATTTCATATCTATCTTAAGTGTTTAAGGTCAGGTTGGATGGGGCTTTGAGCAACCTGATCTAGTGGAAGAAGTCCCTGCCCACAGGGTGGTTTGACTCTATGACCTTTAGAGCTCCCTTCCAACCCAAACCATTCCATGAGTCTATGATACAGCTCTGTTTCCATTCTAACCTACATTTACAGCACGAAAGACAATGGCCTAGAGGACTTCAAGCTTACTTTGTTAACCTGTTTTCAAAAGCAAATCAAGTAAAGCTTCTTCCATGTATACTGCTGACCTACCAAATGAAAGACTACACCCATCTTTCCATCATGCTCCATCAATTGCTTATAGGAAGCAATTTGCATTACCTTTGAGTTAAGTGCCCCTGAGTGTACAGTAACACAGCCGCTGTGAATTTCATAAGTGTAATGGCAGCATTCCAGACACACAAACTACATTAAAGTGCTCATATCTGACGCAGCACAAACAATGGAGTATTACGGCTAGTGTGGCAATTTGGGAGGGTGGAAAGGGAACAGAGAGAAAGAATTATATTTAAAAAAAAAAGATAATAAAATAAAGGAGAAACCTGGGTGGGCACAACAGAGTACAGGTGTTGGGACATCAAACTATTTAATATCTTTTTTTCTAAAGAAAAACTGATATACATGAAAAAAGAAAGTGAAAAGTTACAGGAGAAAAAAAAATCAACACAGAAGTAATTAAGGAGCAGAAAAGGTAGCTAGAAGACAAAAAGCAGCAACTGAGAAAGCATAAGATACAGAGGACCTATCCTGTCCAAAATAATGTGATTTGACAGTCACAGACATCACCCCAGCAACAGCCTGTTCAGGCACTAAGAAGCACAGGAGCCTTGGGCATCTCTGAGTCACCTGATTTAAGATCCGATAAGGCTTTTTGCTTTTTTTTAAGATGAGGAAGTCGAATAGGAAGGAGGAAAAAAGCTTTATTTCCTAAGGTGTTGAAATATTTCAAAAACTTTAACATAGGTACAATGAAGACTCTGAATCTCACACAAAAGTGCTGCACAGTGTCATCTTTTAACATTGTATTCCCATTCCTTCAGCAGTGTTTCAGCTCATAAGAAGGTACCCAGGTAAGTTTTAAAGAATGATTAAGGAATATAATATTAATATTTAAATCATCAATAACACTTTTTTATATAGTTCATAGCTCTTCAAAGATCTGTATGATTGTACTATTTCCTCCTAGAAATTTAAAAATCCTCATTTTCATCTGGAAATGGAGATACCTAAATTGAAAAAACAGTATATTTTTCTTTCTATAAACGAATTCATTTCCTCTGATCACCTCACAGAAACACATCTTGTTTCAGTATGGATGAGCTGGAATTGATCCCCCCCCCCCCCCCC
>NW_020799091.1:22640777-22656462 GCF_003259725.1 Athene cunicularia | reverse complement strand
ACAAATTGTTTTCTTTAACTGCTAAATATTAAAAATACCAAAAACAAACCACCAGCAAGTGACATGAAATAAAAGGTATGAAGAAAGTCTCTCCTTTTGGTTCCACCACTTTAATAGCTGACATAATATAACAAATGCCATTTGATTAAATCTATCTGTGAAGACTGTCTTAGTTTTTGAAATAGATAAATTCTAACAGGAATATGCTACTGATTCCTTGAAATATTACCAAAAAGGTTTAAAAGATACTGCAACAGTACACTATTAACATAGCATTTCCTACCTGAAAATATAGATGGTCTTTTCTTAGGGCGCCTTGGATGTATAGGCTCTATATTCCTAATATTTCGTTGAAACTTTCCTTTAAAATCATTTTCTAGCAGGATGTCTGGTGGTAGGCTTCTCCGTCTTGTTGATTTAAAATGAGTCTGATAGGAATTCAGCTTACTCTTAGTCCTAGAGTACAAGTTGCTGTCATCAACTGCCATTATAGAACAATAACTGTTAAAGCCACTCCAGCACAAACAAAGCCAATCCCAACATCCAGAAGTATTTGGACTAGTGGTTACAGACCCAAGCAATCTCGGATGTTCTCATGCTCAAGTCGGCACTTGGCACTCTTTGGGGAAGTTGAGCAAGTTAATAGGCGTGTGCTGGAACAGGTGTAGAGTTACTGCATTGCCCCTCCTTGCATCAGTGAAACAGCGCAGGGAGGAGACATGCTGAAATCATTCGTTTGAAAGTTTTGAGATAGTTGAGTTCAACAAATATGAGCTCAGCAGCACAATCTCTGCAAGGGGGAAAATACAACCTTATATGAGGCACTGTCTAAGGCTAGTATGGTTTATACTATACCAACAGCATTTCTCAGATCAGTTCATTAACAGTTCATTAACTTGGCAAGCTAAACAAGTGTTGCTAAACCTTAAAAAAAGAAAATAGACTGAGAGTGAGAGAAAAAAAAACCCAAAACAAACAACAAAACCCCAACCCAGTCCCCAGTCTTAGGACCTGTCTGGGGAAAGGTACAACCTGAACAGGATGTTTGGATTTCCAGTCCTGTCCTTTGACAACGTTACATTTCAAAGACAGTCCAAACCACAAAGGTTTTTATGGCCAACAACTATCAGTTTGGGATTTCTTTCCTCAGGAAGGAATAATGTTATTTCCTATTGGAGTCAGAATCAAGGATCTGTCAGTGTGGCTGACTTTCTTTCTATGTAACTGCTGACTAATAGAAATAAGCCATTTAAATATGCATATAGCAAAGATGGTCTGTAAATTCTGCATTTAATTAAAAGCCAAGGTATGTTTCTCGTTTTGTTTCAGTTATCCCAGTGAAATCTTCTGAGCTTCTGAAGGACATCATGGAATCATAGAATCACAGAACAGGTAGGGTTGGAAGGGACCTTCAAGATCATCTAGTTCCAATCCCCCTGCCATGGGCAGGGACACCTTCCACTCTCCCAGGTTGCTCAAAGCCCCGTCCAACCTGGCCTTGAACACTGCCAGGGAGGGGGCAGCCACAGCTGCTCTGGGCAACCTGTGCCAGTGTCTCACCACCCTCACAGGAAAGAATTTCTTCCTTACATCTGATCTAAACCTACACTCTTTCAGTTTAAAACTGTTATCCCTCATCCTATCACTACAATCTCTGATAAAGAGTCCCTCCCCATCTTCCCTGTAGGCCCCTTTAAGCACTGGAAGGCTGCTGTAAGATCTCCATGGAGCCTTCTCTTCCCCAGGCTGAACAACCCCAACTCTCTTAGCCTGTCCTCATAAGGGAGGTGCTCCAGGCCCCTGATCATATTTGTGACCCTCCTCTGGACTTGCTCCAACAGGTCCATGTCCTTCTTATGTTGGAAGCCCCAAACCAGAACTCCAGATGGGGTGTCACAAGACCAGAGTGGAGGGGGAGAATCACCTCCCTTGTCCTGCTGGCTACACTCCCCTTGATGCAGCCCAGGACACGTTCAGCTTTCTGGACTGCGAGTGCACATTGCTGGCTCATAGTCAGTTTTCATCCACTATGCCTAAGCTTTTCTCTGTACGGTTGCCCTCAATCCACTCTTCATTCAGTCTGTGTTTGGGATTTCCTGAACCATATGCAGGACATTGTACTTGGCCTTGCTGAACTTCATGAGGTTTGCACAGGCCCACCTCTCAAACCTGTCAAGGTCCCTCTGGATGCCGCATCCCTTCCCTCCAGCATGCTGACCACACAACACAGCTTGGTGTTGTCAGCAAACTTGCTGAGGGTGCACTCAATGCACTGTCCATATTGCCAACAAAGCTGTTAAACATTGCCAGTCCCAACACAGATCCCTGAGGAACACCACTCGTCACTGCTCTCCACTTTGACATTGACAACAACTCTTTGAGTCTGACCATCCAGCCAATTCCTTATCCAACAAGTGGTCCATCCATCCAATCCATGTCTCTCCAACTTAGAGACAAGGATGTCATGTGGGACAGTGTCAAATGCTTTGCACAAGTCCAGGTAGATGATGTCAGTTGCTCTTGCCTTATACCCAGAGCTATAATCCCATCGTAGAAGGCCACCAAATTCATCAGGCACAATTTGCCCTTAGTGAAGCCCTGTTGGCTGTCACTAGTCACCTCCTCATTTTCTGTGTGCCCTAGCATAGTTTCCAGGCAGATCCACTCCATGATCTTGCTGTGCATGGAGGTGAGACTGACTGGACTGGTGTTCCCTTGGTCTTCCTTTTTGCCTTTTTTAAAAATTGGGGTTATGTTTCCCCTTTTCCTGTCAGCAGGAGCTTCCTTGGACTCCAAGACTTCTCAAATAGGATGGATAGTGGCTTAGCCAGTTCCCTCAGGACCTGCGGATGCATCTCATCAGCTCCTATGAACTTGTGCACCTTCAGGTTCCATAGATGGCCCTGAATCTGACCTTTTCCTACATTTGGGCTTGATCTTCCATGACCTACATGGGATATGATCTTTCTTTCTTAAATGTTCAGAAATAAGGACAATTCTGAAGGACAATTATGAACCTGCTAATTTCCTTGCTTGAATTCTATCATAACTGAGACAAAATGAATCAGCAAATTAAAATTCACAATCTTCTAACTACATACAATTTGCCATTAAATAACAACTTTTAATATGGCAAAGTGACTAAGAGTGGTAATTCAGAGTGAGAGTAACTAATGTTTCAACCATGGTTACCTAGGGCAAACTGATTTTAACATGTGAAGGCAGAATTTGATTTCTCCAAATCATTTAAAACATTTAAACCATTAATACTTTAATTACTTTTTGAAAGATAGGGTACAGTGTGTGTTTGGTGCAATGATCAAGAGGTTGGCTGCTCCAAATGAAGTCTTTGTAAGAAATTCAGTACAACCTTTATTGTTGCTGACAAGAAAAAAAAACTGTTCACCTACATGCTTTTGAAAGGGAAGAGGGCAAATGATGTCTCTTAATATATACCTGTGTAGCTTTTAAAATATTTTATTGTGCTAGAAATGCAGAAAGATGCAAATAGTCTGCTAGATTTTGTCTTCTTCCTCTGGAAATTAAATTGCATTTGGCCAGAAGTTGAAATTATGCATGTAAGAATCCAGTCTTAAATACATTGGACACAAAAATCATACCTTGCATTTAGAACAAACTGATTATGTAAACCAAAGTTATTTAAACCAAGTGAACTCTAACAGTAGATAGCAAACTGATTATTTCTGGCGTTGCTGAGTATTCAAATGATTATGAGCTCTGTTTATATGCAGAAATAAGCTTTTGAAAATCCCACTGGACTCACTATAGGTTAGGTGGTGGGAATTTGGTTATAACCAAAGGGAATTAGATGTCTAAATTGCTCAGGTACTTTTTAAAAAATCCTCAAGGTCTTTATCATTAGAGGCCAAAAGACTTGTTTCATGCCCGAATCTGTAGAAACTATTGATCTCATCCTCTTTTTTTTTTCCTCAGTTAATAAAAAAAACAGGTACAGAGAAGCTTTCCTTGCTTCCCCTTACCTTCTAAGTCGACTAGCTTTTTCAGCTTTGACTAAGACCAACATAAAAATATTCAATCCATTCCTGATAGTCTAACTAAACCAAAGTAACTGAATCAAAAACTTTTCAGAACAACAGAAAGTGCTTAAATCTGAGCAAGCATAAATATGTTTGGACCATGTGTGAAGACTGAGAAAAAACAAATACCAAATGCACAATCTGACATTTGAGGACCTTTAAACTGAAATTTGACAGAAGCTTTAAATAAAATGTCAATCTGTTCAGTAAGTGACCTAACCACCTGTTAGGTCTGTATCCTGTCTGTACAGGATACATATGGAAGTAACTCTTAACTTTTCCTGCTGAAACTACTCCAACATGTATAAATAATTAAATATTCATTAGAAGAGTGACTTAAAAATGACTGTCCCATATTCTAGCTGAGTGATACAACTGCTGCACTATACAATCTTACCTTCTCCAGTCCAGTGAATAATCATGACAAGTGGAACATTTCCAACAGAAATTGTCACTATTATACTCAAGGTGTGACAGTGATCACTCTTTCGGAGTCAAGGGTGCAAGCCCCATACCCTGTAGCGATACCCAGGAATCTAAGCAGAGTTTACCCTCGATAGGCCTTTAGGTGGAAATCCAGAAGAGGACAGATGAAAACCCCAAGCATCTCATCACTAGACTGCCTTTTGTAGGATCCATTCTAGAACACATTGAAAATTCATTCAGACCTAGAAATCAAAACAGGCAAATACTTGTTCTGAAAACTGAAGTAAAGGAATATGCAGCAGTAGAACAGAAGCTGAGGGTCCTGGTGGTGTCTGAAAGTTGTTGAAGTGAGGTGCCAGAGTGCCATTCTAATAGCCTAACTCTTTTAGTGATTTAATTTATGTATCTCATGTCGGTCATTTTCTCATCTTTGAGACATACCTGTCAAAACTTGACAGTCTACTCCCAAGTGAGACCATTAAGTAACAGTAAAATACAAAGAACAAATCTGGGAATGGGAGGAGAGAGAGGGACTTGGAATAGCTGATTTTTAATTATAATACCAAAGAAATAAAGCAGATGCACTGAGCGTTTAAAAAACATTTTAAGATTCAGCACAAAAAGAAAGAAAAACAGCACTCTTGGTAAAAATTTAGATTCTTCTCCACCAAGGTTGCAGTGATAACATGACTCTCAGGCCTCCTATTTTCTGCTTAGAGATGGAAGCTTTGCACCTTTATAGATGGAAATAAAACCAGAAAAAAAACCCAACCAACAAAGAATGCAAGCATGATGTGTGGAAATAAAACCTTATATGCAGTTAATCACAAGGTTCCTAACACGTACATTCAGGAATTCAGAAGGAAATAAAGAATCAAATGGTTTAAATATTTTTCAAAACTAAGTAAATCATTGAAAATTACAGTAGAGACAGGAGAATGAAATATTTATTTTCTTTTTTTTTTTTTTTAAGGATATAGCATAGTTTAAAGAATTACACTTCACCAAGCCTTTTATCTGAAAGTGTGATTAAAATGATAATTAAGAATTGAGTAAAATGTCAAGATTACAACACAATAGAACTAATCAACATGTTTGCTAGAGAAAAAAAGTGTCATTAATCTAGTACAGTTGTTTGATCTGTAGGTCCTCCAGAAGAGATTACTACAAGAAAGCAATCACTGTGTTATGTTCAGAACTGAATCATGAAAGTGCTCAAATGATGAAAAACAAAGCAGAGGAATTATAATTTGGCTACATTTTCAGGCTGGCAAAAGCTGATACAGCTTCAGGCTTCTCCAGTAGATTCTGTGTAGTTCAGTACTTTCTTACAATTTTGAAAGCTCAGTATAATAATTATTGGATTTAGCCATTATGGTCAAAGGCTAAATCAGAATATCATACCCCTTGTCTCCAGCAGACTACCCAATTGTAGTGTCTGCAGTTTCTATTACTATTAATGTTTATTAAATTTTAGTAAATAAAAGATGAAGGATAACTGATTTGTGTTTGGACAATACTCTGTAATGTAGAAATACACATTGGAGGCTACAAAATTAGCATGGTCCAGATTACAGAAAAAGAATTTTTCTCGCAGAAGGAAGTATTATTGTTAGCTTTTTTTTTTTTTTTTTTTTTTTTTAAATAATACAGCTGCAAATCTTGTTATAATTCATGTGCAGTAAGCCACATGTTATTATGACTGCATTAGAGTGTCACTCTCATCTTCTGCTGAGGAAATATTTGTGTTTATCAATGATAGGAAAAAAAAAAAGTTTCCTAAAGAGTGTTCTCAGTGTGTCAGCCAGTGCAGGCTGGCTCAGAAAAATCTGTATAATGGAAGAAAAAAAACCCACACCACAATGAGTTCCTGTCTGGTTTGGAAAAGTATCTTCCATATCAGTGTACATTGATTCATAGACCTTCCCACCATGCTATACATACCAGAGCAGAACGGTACATAAATACTTCCAAGGGAGGATAAGGTCTCTTAGCCATGTATGTTGGAGGAACTGCAGTGGCAGGAAAGGAAAGTTTGAGCTTTACTTACATTATACACCAGCATAACACAATCAATCAATCAATCAATCAATCAACCAACCACTTAGAGCCTCATCCTTCTTGCTTGTGGCCCATGGAGCTTCCCTCCTTGTTGCATTAGCACTCATTTGATGAGGCTGCCCAGCAAACCATGGCACAAAACTAAGTTACCTTTCATTTATTTATTTGCAGCCATGCTGCCACAAGGGACAAAAAGACAGGAGTAAGCATCTAGGACAGGGATATATGAATTGTTTCTTTTAGTGACTGTGGCAGGTTACCCTTAGTTAAAATCTCTGTAAAACTAAGGTTACAAAGGCAGTGTTCAGTGTTTTGGGTGGGGTTTACAGGTGTCAGAAGTGTTTCAGAAGTGTGTCAGAAGTAATCAAGTTGGTAACAACCAAGTTCAGTATTCTTGGGTACCTGCTTGCTTAGGAGACTGTTTAACAGTACATCCCCATTTAGAAAACTTCTCCTTTGTTTTTCATGTAAGCACTCATTACCTTAGTCTTATCCCCTATACATAGCAGACCAGTCACAGATCTGCAAACCTATCTGTACTATGAAGTCTCTAACCTCTCTTGTTTTGCATTTCAAATAGGAAAGTTAAAAAATGCAAGAAAAAAGGGAATCGGAAAGTGAGGAAAATATACAGCTGTTCAAACCCTCCAACTGTTACTCAAAACCGATTTGTTTAATTTTCTGGAATAACCTGGTTGCCTTAATCCATAGGATGTGAACATCTGACACGTTCTCTGCTTGAATTAACCTATTTCTTCCAGTCTAATGCTGTTCTAAGCAAAGAGCCTGGATTTGATGCAGCCTTAGCATCCAAAAAATCTCTCTTTAGTCAAGCATCATTTTTCAGAAGTGGGTATAGAAGGAAAAGGTCAACAAATAACTAGTCATGGTCATACTCTCAAAGACAACAGAGAGAGATCATTTTAGGTTCACATTAATTTCTACCCTTGTAGCAAATGCTTGACTCATAGAATAGTGCAATTAGGACTTAGTTGCCAGGCTACACCTGACCTTAGAGCAAGCTAAATCAGAGCATTAAATGCTAGTCATACCATGCACTACATTTACAATTTTAATTTGTGATAGATAACTTAATATTGAATTACAGTCACAGAAAAGAGAAATAAGCTTTCAGCCCAGACAAGCCCTCGCCTCCCTCAAATGCAAACAGATAAAACATGAAAAAGAGAATACAATTTTTCCAGAGTTGCTTTCTATGCTTGCATGCTCTTTTTAATAGATGAATATTGACAAGAGATTTGGCCGAGTGTTTCAACTGTATTGTCTTTCAGCTGAAAGAAGATAAGCACCTTTAATTTGCAGTCATACTCTTGTTTGATAAACAGTAAACAAAATATATGGTTAAAGCTGTAATTTGGCTCTAAAATAATATTAGTCCCTTACTGTTTAATCCATAACGCACATTTCCCATATTAAGAGGGGTAGATGACTCATGTCACAGCATTTCATAAGCAGAACAATTCATATGCTAATGTACATTTGTAATAATTTCGTTTCATGGTGATGTTCCCGTTACATGATAGCTGTCGCAGCCTTATCTTCACATGAACTTGAAAGCTGATCCTTCTCCAACAGAAAAGCAGCACAAACCCAGGAAATGGGCGTTTTCTGGCCATGTAGTGTAGAGGCACAGCGCAGGAACCCAACCAGCGGACAGGGCTCACTGCAGATGGCCTCAAGAGCTGTCAGGACACACGACTTCACCCAAGTGGTAGCCCAGAGGCTAGACATCTTCCAAAGATCAAAGTCTGAGGGTGGAACTTGCCAGAATCTGCACAGTGGTAACACTCACAATTATAAAATCATGCTTGCTACTTCCATTGCAATCTGTGACATTAGGCCTGGGCTCTGGGTACAGTGGTAAGAGAAAGACCTAGAGGCTATACAGGAATTTATTTGGTAGGGTATAGCATTAGTCCTGAATAAAACACGGCAGATATTCCTGTTTTTCCTATTTCATTCTGTGTAGAAAGTGAATACTGTGAGTGAGCTATGAATATAAAGGTTACAGATCTGAGAGGCAATTTTCTATTTAAAACCACTTCTGAGTGTTCAGTATTTTACATAAATTAAATTTTGTTAGCACATAACTGAGATAATAACAAAGCATTTCAACCTCTGAAAAAAAAAAAAAAGGCAATACAGAGGAAAAAAAATCAGAACATTTAGAACTTGAAAGTACTTTTTAGAGAGAATCATTTTAATGCAGGTTTCCATCAACTACAAAGAGTTTATTCTATGCTTGCTGTTAAGCGAGGTCCCTGTTCAAAGTGATCACAGAGATTTAGGAAATCCAGTCTTCTTCCTTTCCTTGTCACGAAGACTAAAGGAGAATGAAAATTCTGCTTTTCATGGTCAGGCAAATATATATATTCTGCCTCTTAATAACATACAGACTTTTAAAAATTCCAACATATTAAAACTGCATTGATTCAGTACTAGATGAGATGCAACATAATAAAGCAGTCTGCCCTGTGGCAGCAAATAATCCCTTGCCCAAGACTCTGTATTGCTTGTGTTACATGAAATTCTGTTCATGAAGAGGAAGCAAGAAACACAGCCAAAACTTATCTCACCCTTCAGTATACCCGTCCTACGCAATGTAATGGGACAGACCTGAAGTAGGTTTCACATGTCTTTCCTATGTTGCAAGGAAAAAAACCAAACAAACCAGGAACAGTGTAGCAGTAAACACTTTGAAATAAGTACCAGACTGAAAAGAAGGAAGAGAGAAAATTCAGCTACACAGTCCTGCTGAGTCCTTGTGAAGATTTAATTTCGCATCTTTTCCCACCCTCCACATCTTCCTGTAATGTCAGATTCATGGTCACTTAATTTCCATCACATCCTCCCTGAATATCCAGGCATTAGGTCTTACCAGGCTGTATGTTACACCTTGATGCAAGCACATGGTCTTGAACTGCTGTGGTTGTGGGATTAAAAAAAATAAAAATCTTTTGAGCCTCCCAAGAACATGATCTTCCTTCATCGGATGGGGGAGTACCATGCTGCCTCTAGTGGGACTGGGTTCCAGAAGAGCACAAAGCACTACTGCCCAGGATCCTCCTGGTCTGAGCTTCACCTGTACCCTCATGTCGGGACAAACTGTTCCCTAGATCCTCAACACTGACACCTGCTCATTTTCAGAAGTGTAGTGGTCCAAACAGACAGGTCTATTTTATTTTTCTGTTTAGGACAAATATGTAAAGTACCCATATTTTGCCTGAGTCCCCAGACAGATGGATCACATATGTGTAGTCAGGCCACACCTAAATTCACATGCACAAATCACACTGTCTTCAGAAATAAGCATATTCATAACTACTATTAAAGGAATTGAAGCATATAAAGTTTTATTGTTCAGTATCAGGTCAGAGTACGCTTGATTATATGCTGAGCCTGTAGCTTTCCAGCTTCTCCATATTCTCCCCAAAAGCCCACTTCATTTTCATGTATGGTATGTTGCACTGAATAGGAAAGCCACATTTAGCTATGATAATTCTTGAGTTTTAATAACAATGCAATAAATGTAGATGGATCCCTAACAGTGATAGAAACAAACTAGTTTTATTCAACTGATCCTCTAAATTAGTGCTCTCAGTTTCATCTGGCCATCATAAAGGTATCTATTAAAGCAAAAGTATTGGCCAAAAGAGCACTCAAACTGCAAGGTATGAGTCTATCCATTAGTTTTCCACAGAGACAGAAACAGTCTCCACAAAAGCATCTTAAATTTTCATCTAAGATGTCAAATGCATTCTGTCTCCATCAGTCGGCAAACCATCCTCCTTCCTAGCTGTCACACTTGCAGGGGAGTCAGAACCATGTGCATATTCTTCATATTTGGCACACAGAAATACATTTAAAGTTATTTGTCTGGCACGCTTTCAGTGCATTCCCTTTCATAGGAAGTGTAACATACAGATTTATATATGCTTTGACTGCATTTTATTCTCTCTCCAGTATTAGGGAAATACTCAATTTGCTCTCTATATCCTTCCCTGTATTTCAGCTTCCTCAGAACCACCTATAAAACTGTCCCAACTCTGAGACCAATCAATAGGAAAATGAAGTTTTCCACCTGAGGCCAGAGCTCTAAAAACACCAGAACACATCCTTATCAGCTACTATGAATGCCTGATTGAGGCCCAACCCTGAGGACATGAGTTCCAGCTTCTGCACAAGAAGTCAGCAATATACAAGAATCAACATGACACTGCTACAGCAAGCACAGATGTGTAAATTTTCTTTAAAACCTCCAGATACAGACACAAACACCCCACACCTGATTTGTACATGTTTAATAGCACAGTACTAAACTTCTGTAGTATTACTATAATTATTTTGAATTGATCAGTATTCATAAACCCCACTTATTTCATCTAGCACTGCAGTATGAAACTTCTTTCATAAAATAAGCATTTTTCTGTGCACAGACACGACAGAGTTCTGTCACTTCCTGTTATCAACTACATCTGAATTAGACAACTCACGAATTTGAACTTCATATTCCAAATAAGTAGACTCTCTCTGTGCCCCTCTCTTCTTCCCCTCTCCCTCTTGCATTTGTAGTAAGCAAAGCATTTGAGAGTGAGGGAAAGTTTCACTACAAAAGTTGATAAATGTGAATTTAAAACCAGTCTGGAGCTCCTCTTATATTGTCATGGAAAGAAAGACAGAAAGCAAGGAAAGCAACAGCTACCTGAAAATTAAATATAAAATGTCTTCCCCCCACTCAGAGATAAAAGATGACAGCCAGTATACTGTGAAAAAATAGGAAAAATGAAAGGATGTGAGGAAAACTCAGGGTCTCCAAACCACAGGAAACAGTGGCCAACGGCAAGTAACCAACAGACAGTGCTGCTTCAAACAACAGCAAGTGCCGCTTAGCAAGCACAAGCAGGGGCTGATCTCTAAGTGCCGCTTAGCAAGCACAAGCAGGGGCTGATCTCTAAATTAAGTGAAAAATTCCAAGTGCTTAAAGACTGAAAAAGGGGGAAAGAACCCACAAACCATGAACGGAAGAATAAGATTCCCTGTACAGACTTATTTGAAGTAAGAGATATTTTGAGGTTCTCTGAAGATATATGACATTCTCGTTTCCTGAAGATCTATGAAAACCTAACTAGTTAAAAAGTACCACCTTTTAAAACAGTTATATTAAGAGATCCCAATTTTACTCATTATTTTCCTCTGACTTTTTAAAGCATCAGCTGCGTGACAAGATGGTGTCCAAATCATGCCTGAAATACTGTTCCTGGACAGGACTGGAAAAACATCATGCTATATTACACTACTACAAACCTGCCACAATTTATATAGCATACCAATCTTTGATTTAAGGGAGTGTGCATGTGCTTTTTTTTATAGATATTTATCTATTTTTTAATGTAGCTAATAAAACTGTACAAATGTATAATGATTATTCAATTTCCGTGTGATTATTCAGATTAGGACCCTCAGTAATCACAGCTATTATTAATACAAGCAGAACAAGAATGAATTAGAAAACCATTTAAAAATTTGGATGAGATTCTTTGCAACTATGTACTGGCCGGAGTTAACTACAGTGTAGACTAATTTGACGATAGTAAATTACAGGAATGACAGTAGATGCATTCAAAACAGTATTAGCAGAAGAGAGTAGTTGTGTCTCCTTTACAAGCATTGTAACACAGGCAAAATGGCAAAACAGATCATTTGTTTAACAGATGCTCCCTTTAGGGACTGTGTTGCTGAAAGTGTGTTCCTGCACACAGCTGCGGTGGCCCAAGACTCACCAAATAAACACCAAATATATTTATATATGCACACACACACACTATTGTACACTATGAAAATAAGAAATAAAGATCACTCTTTCAACAACAGAACAGAAAAGGAGAGTTATTTCACTGTCAGCTGTGCAACTGGTAAATTTTAAACTAAGATGACACAACCTTATTCGGACTAGTAACATGTATGAAAACAACCGAGAAAAACATAGTGTTAAATGAAACTGTGCAATAACCTAGTTTAGGTCGGATACTCACTGTAGCAAGTACATATTTCTAGACACCTGTTTGTCCACTGAATGTGAACATTAATCGACATGTGTATCAACTCCCTCAAGAAAAGGAAACACCTTTTCACTCCTTACTGTCTACTACTGTTACCTCTATACAGGGATTCAGAACTGGGGAATTTATTTTGCACAAAGTCAATTAAGAGCTTAGTTAGAGAGAAAAAAGCTTGCCAAGGGAGATAAATCCTGCAACACTCCCAAAACATATCAAGACTCCCACTGAATTCTTCCAGTAATTCATTCCGCAGTCCAGGGAGGTGCATGAACACCATCATTCTCCTGCTTCTTGCAAGTTCAGCTCCAGGCTTATAACCACCAAAACTAAAATGAGTGGCAAAATACCGAGGATTGGGTTTTCCAGCTGGATTGTAGGCTGTTTAGGGCTTTTAGGACTCAGGATGATAATCCTGAAATTAATCTAGATTCAAAGATACTGAAAGACTGTGCATCCCTACAGCAGTATTCTCACATAGCTCAGATAAACTAAACTCCTGACATTTCAGATTAGTTTCAAGAAGAATCTAAAGAATTAATGTCTGTAATACCATGATCAGGCTTATCTGTGGGAAGTCAAGTTGTTACCAGTCTCTAGGACAGGCAAGGATAACTACATTCTTGAACACTTCTGTAATTATGCAAACATCCAAAGAAAAAGTGGTATACTATAGAAACGAATTATTTTCAGGAAGACATATATCAGTAAGATAAGTCATTCGATCCATTTGTGTTAGGAATAATTTTTTGTAGTTAAGCACTACTGTCATGTTAACACTATAAATTTAACAGATGAAGCAACTCTGCATGTGACAACAACTTCCAGCTATGGAAGTGAAAAAGTACAATAGCAAGGATCAGACCTACTCATGGCACTTTACACCACTGGTCATATATCTGTCTTAGGTGGAGAAAATTATTTGGGACTTATCCTTGCAAATCTAGACTCCAAACAGCAGAGTATTAGGGAAACAGCTATTTCAGCATAGTGTGCAAATGTAATAAATATTTTTGGGGAGGGTGGAAACTAATAGGGGGTCCCAAGGGGACCTGAATAACCAGAGATCCTCTTGGTTCCTACAAAGATTGGAAGCATATGGAGAAATGGATGAAGTACAGATCACATTTCAGCAGAAATGTGATTCCCAGATACGTTTCCCAAGTATAACAAGCAGGACATACCTGATTCCATGGGAAAGAATACAGTATAAGAACATAAAAAACAAGAGGTAAGTATAAGTGAAGGTCATCTCAACCAACTGTGTACAAAAGGCTGCAGAGTTTTTTCTCCTAGCTAAAGATAGGCTTTTGGAAAGCAATGGAGACTTGTAGGAATTAAATCACAACACCTAATTTCAGCCTGGGAGCCTAGTCTCCCATACCTCTCTTACAGCCAATGGACAGAGCCATTGAATCAGAGCTAGAATAACTTCTGCCTCTCCACTAACTGTACTGAATAGCGGCAAGGTTAAAGCTACTTTTTGAGAGTGCCTGTTCCACAATGATAGGAACATTCCTCCTTGGTAAAAGATGCTACAACTCATCTATTTCAATGTTAGTATTTCCTTCTTGTGAGAAATTTGAGTTTGGATGGAGCTAGTTCAGCTTCAAACTTCCAGGTGCCTTTATTTATGAAACTGAGAAATTCCTTGCTTTGAGATACCTTAACTGCAGGCTTTTACTGAGACTTACAGATGCTCAACCTTTGTATCCTCGTACAGGTTACATGAGAGGAATGCCACACCAAGACCTTCTGCACTGAAGTCATTGTGAGTGAAGCACAATAAACTAAAAAGGACTTTCTTCCACCAGCAGAGCTGCTCTGCTCAGAAGAGCTCACATGTGAGAGCAGTCAGAGCTGATTAATTTTTTCTGCCCTAAGCAGAGGGCAGGAGCACGCCTTCATCTCTCATTATTTGCTCTTTCATAATTTGTTCATACAATTCCCAAGCTCTGTGTATCATTATTCTAATTGGGAATGGCAAACTAATAGGATGAACATTCTTCGATGGTCAGAGTGCTGAATACAGAGATGCATGGAGTCAAAGTAAATGATTCAAAGGCATTTTCTCTTCCAGTCTCTAAGACAGTGCTGAAGAAACCAGAAAAAAAATATAATAACTAGATTCTTACAGCAATTTTGAATGTTTCTACTTAAGTATCAAATTTATTCAAAGCTTTCTATCTTATCATGTAACTGAATAACGGCACCACTAGACTGGAAACATCTCTTTCTCAAATCCTCTAAAGGAAGGTGTCTAACAGCAGATTCCTGCTGCTATTAATGTTGAAATTGTACCAAAATTGGCAATCTCGATTTGCTACTGTACATCAACCCCCACATTAGCCAATGTGTGTGTGTGTGTATGTGTGTGTGTGTGCGTGTGAAAGGATGTACAAAATTCCACTGAAAAATAAAGCCAAATTTTTCTGCAACCTGAGCTAAAATTTTTCAGCTTGCTTTCTGGAAACATAGAAAGTAGGTCAGCACATATCCCAAAATAGCACATCAGCACTGAGAGAAAAAAGTAGTATATCTGTATCTTTGGACTTTTTAGATCATTTCTCTGTAGGGGGGAAATGGAGAATGAAACCCTTTTCCTTATTCTACTATATGAAGGAACGCACACAAGAAAAAATTGCTTGCACTTAAAAAAAGCCCCCAAATCAGCCACCTACATGGGGAAAATACTATCTGTTTTAATCAAAGCAAAATAGCATTGAGTGGAACCATTTAACCTTTATCTAAATATAAGCAATGGAAAAGCCAGTAAGTTTAACATGTGTTTAAAAAGTTGTACCGGCTATATCACATCCTGTTCCTTGTACATCTTGTTCCTTGTATCAAAAACCTATCTGGTAAAATATTTACTTTGGAAATAACAGCATACTTTCTGTGATTTTGTTGTTCATCTTGTGAGGGATTTTTCTAAAAGTATTTGCTGTTTGTAATAAGAATTGCTGCCTGTTTTGTAATATTTATCATACTATGCACACTCCTAAACAAAAAACATTTTCTTTAATATCAGATGCAGGTCTCCCACCTCCCCCCCCCCCCCCC
>NW_020799091.1:22607990-22640727 GCF_003259725.1 Athene cunicularia | reverse complement strand
CCCCCATGTTTTTAAGGAAGTAAACACACACACATCATATAGCTATAAAGATTCTGAAGAACTCTCCTGGGATTAATATTAACAAACTCCTTTCATGAACTATACCGTACCTTAACATGACCAGAAAAACAAAAAACACTCTTAGCCAATATCAAATGATGCTTATCAGCCCTAAATTGTTATTTCCTTATTCAAGTCAATATCAATACTGTTGGCTACAACATGCTGAATGATGCTGACCTGTTTCCCAGAACACATTTCAAGCTAGAAGACTGATATGTTTAATTAGGAAAAAATGATATTGCCTCCCCAAATTCCAAGTGTCGGTCTTCATTTGGATCTCTGCACTAGATTAAAATGAATGTTTGAAAGGTACTGAGCATTGGCAGTATGACTTTTTAAGTTCAGTAATTTTTATGCAACCAGCCAAAATTCCTAAAAGTAACAAAACAAATCTATTTTTAGTTCTTCCTTTAATTCTTTTTTCTTTCTTTTTTTTTTTTTTTTTTAATAGATTGTGTTATTTTTTAAGTTAATGGTCTATTCATGGTCTGTCTCAATTCTTGGAGACCCAGCTCTCATTTATTCCCCTGTACCAGTTCAACCTGTTTAAACATCTCATCCATCATCTTATGAAGTACTATAATACATGTATACATGTACATAGCTTAGGCAATTATAGAATTGGACTCCTCCACACAGCCAGGCTGAAGTGTCTCCAAAAAGGGAGATCAAAATGGAGAACAACTTCCTGAACTACAGCTGCTGGGATCTGCACTTTTCTTTGACACTCAATAAACCCATGTCTGCTATCAGAACTTAATTAAAAATTAGGACCTTCATAGGTAACACTGACTTCACAGTTAACCAAGTGAAGAAATTATGGGGTTCCTCGAACTTTGAAAAATTATGTCAAAGCACTAAAATAAAACAAAATGGTTTTTATGTCCTGTGAGGCCCCCACCTTGCAAAATTCTGAAGTTCTAACCTAGCAAACAAAGTGCATAATTAAACATGTTTAATTGCATTCCTAGATTACTGCCAGATAGCTTATCACATGCCTTGGTGGGTCTAAATAGACAGTTTTCATTTGTTACTTCCAAAAGCCAAAGGCACAGAACTGAGTTAAATTTAGAGATGGACAAATACACTATTAAAGTATCATCAGATCAAATAAATCAAAGAACATAAATTTATAGTGCAGCATTAAAATAAATATGAGGAAATAAGGCAGTTATGACTAGCAATAGACAGGATCTCCTCTAGCATTCTCTCACTGATGCCAGCATCGTCATCCTCCAAAACCTGAGAGAACCTATGGAAAGATAACAGGTCCCACATTCATCAGACTTTAGTACTGCTAGTTTTTTCTGATATGCCACCAGTGTAATTAAAAACCAAAACTGTTCTAATTAAATGGAATTAAATCATTCCCTCCATGCCCTGGGATTTTTTTCTAAACTGTAAAAGTCAAGAGATGTCACAAAAGCACATCATGACAGTTGGTCTCATCTCCCTTTTAGAAAATAAAAGTCCATGAATATGTTTGTATATTCATGTAATTCCAACTCTGAGTTCAAGGACATTTACAAGACACCTGCTAATATGCCAAATTTGTATTCATTGGAGTGGGACGCCTGCTGCCATGAGATACTGTTTTCCCTCAGAAGCCATTAGCTTAACTGCTGAGAGGTTTTATCTTCTTAAACTGCTTTGTGAAGGAGAAGCACTAATATAAGCAGTTGTTTCAAGGCACAGTGAAACAGGTAAACTAGCCCAGAAGTGATCAAATCTAGCATTTTGAGTTTACTTAACCAGGACATAGGCGGTCCTAGAATTACAGTCACAAGGTATTCTAGGAAACAGCTCTCATTTCCCAGTTTAGAGCCTGTAATTACATATAGTTGTACTTTTCCAGACCAGAGTCATCACGAATTCCATCCTGGCTCACGTGGTGCAACAATACGTGCTCAATCTTGTGCCTAGAGCACTAGTGACCGTGCTCTAGGCTCCTGTGCCTGCATTATTTTATATGGGTTAGCTGTCTCCCTTACACCCTTCAGTGACTGGCACAGGAATTTCAGCATGTTCTAATGGCACACCAGGTTGAAATCGCACATCCTGCTGCGGAGATGTGTCTTAGAGCCCTACCAAAAGTCAAACTGAACTTACAGACTGGGACATATGAAGCCCTTTTCCTGTCAGCATGCATGTACAAAGCACTGCTGCATGGAGCAGCTTACCTCTAGGCAATGAAAATCAACATCTTCATAATGGTCATGTAGGTCACATCTACAGATCTCTGTGCTCTATCACATAAATAAATCCTTCTACTTTTTTGATCTGCACTCTCTTGGACAAAAAAGACTATATTGAAATAAAATAGGCACTGAATATTAAAAAATGGTATTATAATAATTGTCCCAATGTACTGAAAACCATCATCCAAAAAATCTAGAAAAGCTGAAACTGATAAATCTGTATTTAAGCAATCAAAGAACATGAAAGTAACTACCCAGATTGAAAAGTCTGAGGCCCTGTCAAGAGCCTTTTTAGTACTGCTCTTTAAAAGCAGAAGAAAGTATTTCACTCTTCAGTGGAGTAGAATTGGGATCACTGTGGAAGCCAGTACTCCAGGAGAAATACTGCTAACCATATAAAGTGCTGTGACTTACAGCCGATTACAGAGCAAAATTAATTGACTCCAAGAAATTTTATTTTTATATGACAGAACTAACTACAGCTTAATAATGATAGGTTAAAAGTCATCCAACCTTTTTTAGTAGGAAAAAAAAAAAAAAAAAGGGTTTGTTCAAGAGGACACTAATGAATTTCTATCATGTTGTGCTCTATTTTTTCCCTGGTTCCTTGAGATACAAATGCACGGCAGCAATTGGAGCTATTTCAGGTACTTATTTAGTACACATGCAAAATGCTTATTCATCTGTTTTCAAACACTTATCAGCATTTACAAAACCAAATATAGCCAACTGTTTTCTGTAAGGAATTTCAGTCCCAGGAAGGCTTTAACTAAACCCTTGCACTGTATCATATTAGTTAAAACCCACAAGTTTCTTCAGCTTCTGGTAGTGGTTTGCCAGTTTTCACTAACATTAAGACAAAGAGTCCATAAAGACTTGTAGTTAAAGTATGTGCACAATCTCATGTCACATGTGATGGTCTTAAAATAGCTTTATAATTCATATTTGAAGTGAGGTCCTAAGAAACCAAAACCAGTCATTGCCAAATATTTAAATTCATGCACACAGTCCTTTTCACTAAGAACTACATGTACATGAGCTTCCAAATCCCAATATGCATGTTTTCTATTTTTTACCTATGCAAAAGTTTTAAGAATTTATTAAAAAAGGATAATAGTTGCACATTTATTCAATACAGAAATGCATTCATACATAAAATTCACTATCATTCCAACAGAAAAATCCAATGTAAACCTATAATGTCTAGATAATTAATGCAAAGTCTTACCTTTCCCTGAACTGACAGTTTCCAGTAGTGATCTCTTCTAATGTTTTAATTTTGCAAAGTAATTTTCATAAATAGTTTTCTAGTTCAGGCAGAGATGGGTTAACTACAAGCAGTCTGGATGCTATCTTGCTTGCTTCCTGGAGATCACTGTTTGGCATCGTGAGCCATCACAACTACCTAGGGAAAATAACAGACATCTTAACTTTCAATCACTTGGACAACATGATATATTACTGCTCCCAGATTAAACAAAAGATTAAACAAAATCCATGTCTTAAAATATGACCTTAAAAATTGTATTTACCTACTAAACACTTCATAGATACTGTTAAAAGAATTATTGCATACTTTCTGACCAGGAATTCATGCTATTGGATAGAGACATAAAACAAGTGGGAAAATTTTAAATTTCAACTTGCCTTTATGCTGACAATATGGACTTTTTTTTTTTTTTTTTTTTTTTTTTTTTTTCCATAAGCAACACAGCAGAAACTGAGTTATGCTGTATTTCCTTAAGCAGAAGTAAACAGTGGTACCTCTGGAAAATAAAAATGCTGAGAGCACAGATCTACTGTTACTATCTGGGTATAACTGCAAGATCCCTATTAGAACAGGAAACATTATATTCTTATTTGGCATCTAGCAGCCAATGTTTTAATTCAGTCTAATAACAGCTGCAGGCTCAGAAACAGACATTATCCACCCATAATCTTTCTTTGAGCCAAACTATGTACATTTCCTCTTATGCTAGGTGGGAGATGCACAAAACTAGCACTGCAGCATTTCTTCACTTGGACCGGCTGAAATCTTCTCAGTCCCTAAAAATCCCAACACAGAGATGACTTTTGGACTGTTCTTATTGTATATCAGGTTTATGTCCTGGATTCTCTGGTCATGGTCCCAAAGTTGCATAAATTGTCTCTGCTGCTTCTCCCCTGAACAACACACTCATCATATGATGCCATGTTACTGTCAGTGTGTCCCAGATTTTAATGCTGTTTCAAAAGGTGGTGATGGAAAAGAAACTGAGAGTTTTTCAGCAGATCCTATCATGCACAAAGGCTCTGAAGCCGAGGCTGCCACCTGCACCATGTCTATGTTCAAAACCACTAGCAGCAGATGTGGGTACAGCACCTCAGAGGGAGTCAGTATTAGCAAATAATACTCAGTTTTCTGCTGTCTCATAACACGGTGTTTTACATCCCTGTCTCCTCATCCCACCCTTCCCTTAACAGGAACCACCTTCACCACGTATTATTAAAGGGCTTACACATTTTTATTTCTCTCTCTTCAGTGCCTTTTTCCTTCTACATAGCCCTTTGCAGCTGTTTTCCATAACAACACAACAGTAGTAATGCCCACACTTTAAGAAGCACTACTGTAATAATTCTCTTCTTGCATGTTTATGCAAGAGTTCAGGTTTCCTGAACGTTAAGAGAACTATCAAACCGTGGCATCTGAGTCAAAAGTCACTGAGATAGACAGGGCAGTCGTGGTTCAGATCTGCCCCTTCAAACTTTCTGCAAATTTGGGAATCTTTTTGTATCCTATACTCCAGATGCATTTTAAAAATAAGGCCTCGTTGTTTAGGTGCTTTTTGGTTTTGGAAAATGAGAAGTAACAGACAGTTGATCTGACAGGTTCCTTAAACGACTCTAGTTCCTCATCTCCCTGCTGAGATTTCCCTTCATGTCTGCAAGGTGCTGTCAGACATACAAAATTCTTGGACAAAAATGGGTTAACATGTTCTAAACTCAAAGGAAATCCCAGTAACACAGGATACTTCAGGTTATCATCAGTACAACAGAGTGGATTTAGTCTGTCATACATCACATCTGTGCAGTAACGAAAGACTTAAATGCAATTGCCTGGTTTGCGTATCTACTTGATAAATGGCACTTTTCAATCTCTGGTAGCCTGAAGTCATTACCCTTCACTTTGAGGGGAGAAAGAGGGTCAGGAGGAGAGGAAGGGAGTGCTCTCCATAACAGACTGTCAGGCAACACTGTAAAGACTGACTTTCATGGACATACTTTAGTTCAAAGAACGGGGCAAGCTGAATCAAGCAGTCTCCAGCCAAATGTTACAACCATGTGCAGACACACCACCTTTTCAGTCCAGTATATAAAGCACACAGTCTCCTCTACAACCAGAGCAGAAACCAGACCCTGAACAACGATAAAAATGAGGAACTTGAGATATAATTAGTTTAACAGCCAAGTGGTTCACAACAATTTGTCAAATGCTGTCTAACTTTTTATTCATCCTCCTTGAGACATTTCTTGGTAAGTATGTTTTTTCTACACAGGTGTTATTTACACCAAACTATGACTTTCACGGATCAGTGCTTTGTTACAACAGTCTCAAAATACGTTTAATACAAAATGTGTAAGTCACAGAGATCACTGCCACTTCCACTATGCCAAACTTCTGCTTCTGAAAAAGCAAGGTTTTCATTTTTATCTCTTTTTAGAGGTAAAGAAAATTAATAAATGCCCTAAGTAGGCATGCATTTCTATTATAAGTATTATTGCTTAACAGGTATTTTTTAAATAATCCTCATAAGACAAAATATTTAAAAGAAAATTATGACATTAAATCTACAAACAATGCAGTAACTCCACATCTGTAGTGTAAGACATCCCCAAAATGAGGTTTGTCAAAATACACATTGTTTTCCAGAAAACAACAAAAACCTAGTGAAGGTAGGAGCTGCATCACTCCAGCACCCTCTGTTGGCCTTCCTGCAGCATATTACTTTGTGTACTCATTTAGAGTGTCATTTGTTTTTGTTCTTAAGCTATGACAACGATTCCTTTATAAAAAAACACACATGAAAAGCAAAATAAAAAAAAGCCACCCCACAACCAAGCCCTACTGATATAAACTTGAGATATATAGCATATCTTAATATGAGAATACACAGTACTGCTGGAACTATCATGCGTTAGCCCATCTTTGCAGATGGTTAGAACTGATCTAATCACAAGGGCAAAATGTTTTTCATCAGTTCTCTCTGTGCCTGCTATTTCTAATAGTCACCAATAATAAACGGCATCTCACATGCAGCTCCCACTAATAGAAATGACAGCTCTACAGAAAGAACAACTATTTTTATGGAACATCTTTCACTGTGGCAACTGAGAACTGAAAATACATACATTACGTAGAATATCATCCACAAAAGAAAGTGCTCAAACCACATCTCATCAAGCATGCAGATAAATAAAGTCCAGATGCCAGATACAAGGTGATCTAAATATAAACTCCATATACTGCATTCTGGTGTACAGCCAGATGGTGTAATTTCCAGAAGCAAAGGCCTTTAGCCCAGTGAGCCCGGCAGCTGCTTCACAGAGCCAGCTCACAGCTTTGCAACAGCAGATGCAAAGTTGCAGTGGGGAGCAGAGAGGAAGAAGGAGAGGGAAGCGGTGGGGCTGAGATGGAGAAGCAAGTGTGCTCTCATGGCGCTGGGGGAGGTAAGGGTGGTGCAGGCTTCTGAGAAAAGCCAGCCAGCGTGTTGTTGGGATTGCCTTGTCCTTTCCGGCTCCTCGGCAGGTGAGAACAGCAGAAAGCAGCCTATGCCCAGCTGTGCAGCAGGAGGCAAAGACCTGCTGCCTGGCCGTCTTACAGTCCTGGAACCACCACTCAAAAAAACCCACAGGCAAAGAAAAGACAGGACCAAAGGAGGTCTTACTGAGCTGTCTGGCTGCTTCCACCAGCCAAATGGTCAAGTAACTGCCTAATTTACTTACCTATGGCTAAACCCTAAAGCCAACACTGATCAGAATCCAAACAATCAAGAAAAGAGTTTTTCTCAGCTGAACTCAAGTTTAATTTCAAAAAAACTTAAGTCTCAGAAATCTGACCAGCTATTGATGTCTCTTAACTTTGCACTTTTAAGCTCTTCACAGTTTTGTACCGGCTTAATTTTGTTTTCACAGCAACCTGTCTGCTCACCTGAAATTCATACCCACTATCTCACCACCCTCCCAGGGTCTGCTCTCTGCTTCTCTTCTTTCCCACATACAGCTTCACATCATTCTCTCCTAATAATTTCTGTGTTTATCGACTTTAAGACAGTGCTAATAGAAACCAATGGTCAGATTAATAATATCCAGGACATGCTGAAATGCACACAAACCTGCCAACAAAATCCGTAGCACTATTTGTCAGAAAGCATTACTACCCTATTTCAAATATTTACACACATGCTTCTACTTTGGGTAATTTATATTTTACCACTTAACAGGAATGGAGAAATCAGTTTGATATGGAATGTCAAGATCTGAATTAATGGAGTCAAATATTTATTGCACAGAACAAACCAGAAACTCTCTCATGAAATCTGTGCAGTTCATTTGAGGTCACTCACTAGACAGTCCAGAAGCCAGAGGTGGACCCAAACTGAATCCACATCCCTAAACCGCAAAACTGGAAAAAAGCAATTGAGCATTTGCAATGCAAGATGTTATCATCCATTCTCAGGAGTTCCTATTTTGAAAATTATTTTCAGTCATTTATTCTTACTTTATACTAGTTTTGCTGGCAAAGATTTCTCTCAAGTTAGCTGTTTTGTTATTTTAAAACAGATTTACCACTTTGTTTTCTCCATGTTTAAAAGGTCTGGTTCCAAACTGTAAATGGTAGAAGTTATTTCCTTTAAGACTTGGCTGTTCATTAGATGGCTGGTTAGGGCTGCAGTAGCCTGTTCAGTAACAGGTTACTTACGCAATGAAGTTCCTCTGCCTAGCAACTCTAAGGGTGGAATTCAAAACAGCAACTGCACCAGTCACATTTTGCAACTAAAAGTGAGGGAAAAAAGAAAAAGAAATGCAGGAACTGGGAGTGCCAGAAATACTGCTTTTCTTCATAAGAAATATAGTTTACTAAGAAAAGAAGGTAACAAACAACAGAGAAGAATTAATCAAAGGCAGCTAAAATATTTCCCAAAGTTGTAATTAATTCTGAGACCATAACATGATAATGATTATTAAGAGAAATAATTCATGCAGAGAACACATTAATCCCTGCAGAGGATCGTGTAAATACTTTGCTATTCTTGCACTAATCTCCCCCTTCCACTGAATAGTGAAAAAATCTTCACTAATAAAAAAATTCTTGCTAAAAAACGTTACTGGTAAAATAGATGGATATTCTGAATACTTACTGAGAAAGGTTCAGTATTAGTATCTTTATGCTGAGATGTTAAATTGAAAAAAAAAAAAAAGGCAAACAAAATTACTGTTGACTGAGTTTTTATTAATTTCATTCACTATGTATCAGTTAAAAGCAAGCAAAAAATCACAAAATACATTATTTTGGAGATTTATAAATATGCTGTGAAAGAATCAAGGAAACCAGTACTCCAAACATTAGTGAATGAGTAAAAAACCCACAATTATTTGGCCATGTATTATTTAATTGTTAAAAAAAATGATTCAATTTGATGATTTCACCACCCTCCCCAATTTGAAAGTCTTTCCCTTGCTACGGACTCGCCCAGAAACTGACTAACTACCACAGTGAGAATAAGTTTACCTGGGGAAGTTATCCATCTATATTCATATAGAACTTGTATTTCTCTTTTTTAAAGCATTTAACACAAAGGGGAGAAACTACAAAGGGGAAAAACTACCTCCCAAGCAGCAGGGATGCACTCATCCAGTCCATGGAGTGCAAGGACACACCCAGAACATCTGCACTTGATTCAGACCAGCTACTGCTGTGCAGCACAACAAAAAGCTTTTGGTTTGGGTGCTGGAAGGAGCAGAGCTCTATCAGTTGCCTGCATCTACCCAACTAACTGCACTTCTCATTTGGTTTCACCCGGCCAGGCCTGATCGGTCTGCAGCTCTGAATTGGTGCAAACAGCTCAGGCAGCGTAAGCATTTTTGCACAATGACACAGCTCACACTGTACACACACCTCTTCTTCATGCTTTCTCCTCATGATATCAAAGACAACTAGTATTAGTCTTTATTTATACTTCAATTCTTATACCAACATACTGGTCTCTCATACAGGAGCCTTTTCTGGTAACTATGTTGCTGTACACAGTAAGGAGATGTACTAAATTCATTTACTAAAGGAAGATCTGAGATGCATCTTTCATGCTCTGAAACAGATCGATAAACATACCAGTACTTTTAAGACACTATTCTCTGATGTGTTATTATACAGTCCCTAGAGCTCAAATTGGCTTCTTACCAAACATAAATAAGGTCACATCTTTCTTTCACATTTATCTAATTTGTGACAAAATGTTCACCTTACCAATTGACTGTATACCAACATGACCTGATTGCTATTAGCAAAAGCAGTTCTATAAGAAAAATTCTGCAGTCCTAAAAACATTTAGTTAATTCACTAGTAGAAAAGAAGATAAAGTGATGCAAAATAAACACCCTAACTATTAAAAAGTGTTAAGTGAAGGCCAGGATCAACCCTGCTTGCCAGCAGGGTGGCAGTACATGGATTACTGCCTCCCACCATCGTCACTCATAGCTCCGTGCTGGCTCTCTGGAGAGCTCCACATTGATGAAAATTTTTAAAATTATTATCAATAAATGCCATCCCATTCTAGTTTTAAACTCTTGTGTCTCTGGCTATTTTATGAAGAGAGCTTTTCAGAACACCACCATCCTACATAAATTTCACCTCACAACAGCTCATCAGTCTTGAATAACTTATATTTGTCAAGGATTTCAAAAGTGAAAAAGGACAGAATTAGATTATATTTTTAAAAGGCCTTAACATCTGAGATAGAAGATTGAAAAAAAAAAAAAAAACAAACAACAAACCACAAATGAAAAAACCCCAACCCTCCCTCTACTTCACATTAACTTTTTTTGGGAAGACTTGAGCATGGCCAACATGAGAGCTCTGACAGGACAGAGCAGGATGTAGAATGAAGGGATCTCATTTTCCAGCATCAGCACTAATTTCCTCCTGATGAAAGTGATCATATAACCATGGTCTCATTGGGAGTCAAAGTAATAAAGGGAAAACACTTTATTGCTTAAAATGTAAGGAGCTTTCTACACATGACTAAAAAGGAAGGTAAATGGTGGTGGGGTGTTGCCACCAGCAGGACAGTGCTGCCTTTGAGAAGATTTCTGTAGCTTGCTGTCCTACTGCAAGCATCTCTAACAGTTCATCAAGTGTTGCTTTGGTGACTTCAGCAGGAGTGGAGGTCCACTTGAATAAAAGTATGAAAAATAATCGCCTTATAAAAAAACCCTTGGATTTTTAATTTGGGCAAAAAATCTGATGTTTATTTTAGTAGGAGTTCGTGATGTGGCTGGCTGCAATAGTTTTCAGATAGGACCTACTACTTTTGTTTTACCAGTTTTAATTAAATTTGATCTCTAAACTGGCATTTCATTAAATAGTTTCCTTTTTCTGATCTCTCTCCGCACTCTGTTTTGATTAATTAGATATGCAAGCAATTTCAGTGACTCAGACACTGCAATTTTCAATAAATAAACTCTGGATTAAACTCTTAAACAATCTGTACAAAGAATCCCAAACAAGATTTAGAACAGAACTTTTTAAGCTTTTCTTGCAGGCACAAGCAGGAAGAGTAATTTGAAAGACAGGTATCAAAAATCGTAGAATAGAAATCTATTTTCCGGAGACCCTTTTCCTATAATGATCTGCATAATTTTTTTCCCCAGCTAAGTAGCTTCAGGAAAAAACAAACTAAACACCCACTGCAGCCAGTATCTTCCTTTCATGCTATAAAATTAGCAACCTCTTTAATTTCGTTTAAATTTCCTTTGTCTAATTAATAGGCAAATTCTGTAGTACAGCATTACTTGAGATGGAAAAAGAAAAAGTAATTCTTTATTATTTTAGATAGAAAAGAGCAGAAGTTGAATATATATCTAAACAACCACCAAGCAAGGCCTCCCCTTGACTTACCCATCTGTTATGCCTTTATATATAAAGGCCTTCAGAGTGAATAATTAAGAAGACAGACTAACAGAATTAGCATATAAGTAATTTTTTTAGTTTGGAATACCAATCAGTTTGCTGACCACTTACTTATTAAAACACTTAATGCCAAAAAAAGACAAAAAAGAAATATGAATCCCAATGTGAAGTGAAAAATATGGACTGTTAGAGCTGAAGTTTTTAAATATGAGTAATCTGTCAAAAAAATAAAACCCAAACTCCAGGTGCCCAAATTTGACAATAATAGTGTTCTGAATAATACCTTTAGCAACTGCACTTTCTAGATGTCATGTACATGACAATCTCAAAAACGAAATCAGAATCAGACTCATGAAGACCTCCAAAACAATAGATAAATTTTAAAAAAAGACCTTCAGTTTCAAAATTCTTTAAAAGATGACTTCATTTAGGAAAATGAAACAATTCAGAAAGCATCTGTAAAGACGCCTTTATACTTGCAATCAATATTGCTTTCTTCGGTCATACAATAAACCACTGTTAATCACGTTGCCAGCGAACTGCCTCAGAATTAAGCAGAAAACACTTTATTCAAAACTTACGTTAACAAAACAAGATGAACATCTATCTTGACTAAACATCCTCTTCTCAAAAGTATTAAGAGTGAGCAGAGCCCTTGATGTGTTCTTCTCCACTGTGCTCAGAGGAAAACCCAGATCTGTTCATCTCTGACACTGAAGTCTCTGACAAACATCTATCACTATTAAAGAAACAGGTGGAAAAAGTACATAATACAGGTTTTAGATTTGAGAGAGAAACTTGAGAATATCTGTGCTTTACAATACTCAGCACTATTGATTGGCGTTTCTGTAAGAAATTATGTATAAGGAAATAATGTAAACAAATACTAACGAATGCATGCAACTTCAACGTTAATGTTCTCCCATATGCAAATCACAGATAGTAACATACACAGAATTCATTTGCTGATGCTTAGCAACCAATATGGGAAACAAGGCGTAGAAAAAAATAAATGTCACAGAAATATAACAGAACAGCAGCAAATACCAGGTAGCTGAAACACAGGCTTAACCCTTCACTGTTCTATTAAAAAGAAGATATCCCCTTTGCCTTTGTTGGATGCATGTGCACATAGACAGACAGGCTTTGATGCTGCCGTTTTTTCCAAGATGTTACTTCAAAATTTCTGAAAAGCTAATTAAGGAAAATCACTGTGTCTGTAGTGTTCATGCAATAACACAGCTTTCCTTCGCTGTGTGTAATTTTATAACACAATTTTAATTGAGCAGTAGACCTCAAAAGCCAGCCCACATCAGCTCCACTCAACAGACCTTCACATCATAATATAGGGCCCATCCCAGAAAGCGCACCTCTGTTGCCAGCGCGGTGACCCCAGCTCTATGCAGCACCTGAGGAAGTGCTGAGTTCAACATCCAGGGGGAAAACTTTACAGCCCTCTGACTTTCATTTCAAAGGAACGAATAGGAAGGCAAGGACCAGACAACAGCTGCATTCACTGAAGTCTCCCATTAAGGATGGGGTCATGCTAAAAGATAAGTGCTTTTCAATTTTGAGGTTAGTTACGGTTATTAGCTTTTGATCTGTATCATTTTCACATCTATTTTAACTGTCAAGCTAAAACCCCCCTCTCTCAAAAATAATAAAACAATTAGTCTTTTCTCAAAGGTACCATGTACAGGAAAATCCTACCCTTTTTTGCAATTAATAAGGCTCTTTTTTAATATCTAATGTAATGTTGACTGAAGAATGCAGGAAAAAACAATCGTTCTACCAAGCAACTACATCAAGATCTTTTTGAAGAGGATACAACAATGTATTAACTATTACATATATATGGAACATTGCTTCAGACAACACAAAGCCTCTTTCCTGTTCAGTACAAATCCATTGTTAAATCATTGTGAATATAATACAAGTATGGTAAATATACAGGTTTTGAATACAGCTTCTTGTACACAGACCATGATTGGGCTGTATAAAACCATCAATGCATAAAGCACCAATGCAAGTTGTACATTTGAGTCAGTTCTGGGAGAGACAACAAAAATCAAGTCTGAAAACCCAATCTTGAATATGTCTATCTGTGGGAAATAATAATATTTAGGCATTCTACAAATCAGCTGACAAAAATGCTGATTACTTTTATACCTATCTAGTACCTCTATGATCCTTTATCCCTAATATGTTTAAGAAAGACAACCCCGCTCCTTTTCCTCTCAGCTTGCATGTCTTGGTTCATTTATAACCATCAGTGGCAGTTTGCCTGTTTTTAAGCAGAAAAAATGCACAGGAAGCCTGTGCAGCGTTAGAAATTAATGAAGGAAATCAAGCGCCTCATGATGTAATACAAATTTGAACTTTTTGTTACATGCTATATACGACTCCCTACTTATTCTAGGCAGCAAATTAACTAAAATTGAACCTGATGCTGAAGGTTGCCATCCTTCAAGGCTTTTCTCAATTCTATCCCATGATATTTGCCATCACTATTTTACAGTAACTATTGAATTAGTTTTGATTTGTTCTGATTTGTCCTTTTTAAGGTTCTAAATAGATGGTCATAATCTGGTTAGAACTTAATTTACCCTAGAGAACATGAAGAGATGTTTGCTTTAATAGGCATTTACTATAAGATGGTCTGGAAACTTAAGGCATTAAGAGTGAAAAAAAAATTTGAAATTAAGTGCACAATGTTTATACAGAGATTACTTCATATCAGTCATTTCTTTTTCCCCCTAAATAATTTCATTCAGCTTGCAACGAAAAAACCCCACACCCCCAACCTCAGGATTGTTGTATACGAGCCAACTGCACATATTTTATTTATTTTAATGGGGCTAGTTAATAATGAAAAATAGCTCTTGCTACTGGGATTGCTAAAAAGGAATTTATGACAAATACAAGTTGACTACAGAGCAGTTAGACTGTATTTTGAACTATTGTGTTCACTGATTCCATCATACATTTATAAAAATAAATGACACATTTATTAAGCAAAACTGTTTATAAAGGCATGATGCCTTCATTTTTTTGATCCAGGAGATCTACAGTGTTTACCTCAGAAAATAGCTTTCCATTACTTTACTCAGAGATAGATACCTTCACAACGACGTTCAAATTTTCATCCATTTTGAAAAGCGTGTCTTTATCAGGATGCTTGTAAGTACTGTTCCTTAACTCAGGATGGCCTAGGATACCTTACTAAATTACTTCTAAAGTTTTCAAAATTAAGAACTTTTTTATATGACTAAAACCAGAAGGAGGTAAGTACACAGGCACAAGGTTAAAACTTGTCTTAATGAATCTTATGATACACGTTTATGGATTATATTTTAAAGAAATATAGTAATACATGCAACCTGGCCAAATACATCCCATGCTAAAAGCCTTCTATTTTTGAACTTCTTTGTTTATGCCTGAATTATCAATCTTGGCACTGCAGTAACTGTGTATTTGTGTGTTCTTGCACACATAAGTCATTGGTACTTTTCTCGAAAGTTTATGCAAAAACCTGTCACAGTCTATGCTAATGTGTTTCTCTGAGGTTTTTAAAAGTAAAAAGCATGCATGAATATCAAAGAGCACACTGTAAATGATCGTTTCTAATCTTAGACATGTATCAATTATTCACTAGCTCGTTCTTCTTGTGCTTTATCGTATAGACTTCACCATGGCAACACTATTCTTCACTTGCTAGCCTTAATCAGTGAATCTGTAAACTAATATTAGATTTAGCTGTTGGATTACTTGATATTCTACTTATTACACCATGAACACAGACACCTCTCTCCTTACATCATCAACTATACACTTTTATTTGCTCAGCAATATTGAGACTGTCCAAGAACTAGATATTTCCTCTTTTACTGTTAAGTATAAATATGTAGCTTTGAATTACCACCAGCAAAATTTGGAATGTACTTTAGTGTCTGGATGCACTACCTGTCCTGTGGTCCTTATACAAGCTGAGAGATAGTCCACCTTTAAAAACTATACATTTTAAAATCACTATTTAGCTTTAGAACTAAATCACTTGTTTTCAGCAAGTACCTTAATTAAAAAAATGTCTTCATATCTGACAGTCTTCTTGGTACTATACAATCTACAAAAGATGCAATTTATATTTCAATGTTTTCTTTTCCTTTCTTCATGTTTTCCAGCATTGTTACGTGTATCATTTTCTGTCTCCTCAAAATAAATGCATCTTTTTCTAGCAGCTTTTGGCCCAGCAATTTCTCCTTTCCAGTGAGTTTCTTCTTTCTAATGCGCTTTTTTCGTCACCACTTTTTCCTGTGTTTCTCCAGTACTCTTGATCTTGTCAATTCTGGCCTTCCTTTTGCTGTTCCATCACACAATCATACGTCCTTTCCCTCTGCTTTGTGATGATTGTTCATGTATCTCATTAATCCAAAAGAGACATCTTTAATGTCTTAATGTTGCACGATTCCTTTGCTCAACTTGTAAAGCAGAACAGCAACATTTCCTGTTTGCCCCACTCTTACACTTGCTTTTTCACAAGGGTGTTCAACTTGTGATATCTCTGCTGGGATCTCTAGGGAGCACTGATTCAAGTTGTGCTTTTGAGCATATCATTATCATACTGGCAGCAATTTCTAAGGCTTCTTTAATATGTAAAAATCTTATAGTATTACCAGCACAGAAACAGTGATAATACAGAGAGCTCGTAGCCCTTCCCAATAAATCCTTAATATTGTTCCCTCGTTGTTCCTTAACATGATGAACCGTGTGATATTTCCCTAAGCATTAATTATCTTTCCCACAGTTAAAAGGAAAAAAAAGGCAGAATTCAGTTTTCTGAAGGAGGCATCATATCACAAAAACTCAAAAATATTAAGAAATTTCAGTCTTGCAGCAGGATGGATATTACCTAGAGAGAAAAACTGTTAGTGGTTTATGCTTGGCTGAGACCCCACTCCTCTTTATAGATCTGTAAGCCTTGGTGAGCACTCCCTCGGGTCTGGTGTGATCATCAGTGGACTCCTACTGCCTCTTGAAATTATCAGTCTTGTACTGAGTAGGTGTCATTCGTCTTGTGACAGAGCTGAGCAAGTCACACTGGTTTCCTTGTGCTGCTCTTTCCTCCAAAATCTTCACTTGTGGAGTCCCATAGGGATCCACCTTCTTCCCACCCAGCTCAATGCACATGAAGACAACAGGGTAAACTGTGAAGCAAACTGGATCACAAGTTTATTAATATTTTCACAGCCTCACAGTTGTCAATGAATATGTCCAGGAACACAAGAAAAGTTTACTGAAGCTACCTCCTCCAGGCAAAGAGATGATACTTAAAGGTCAGCGTCAAGGCCCTGTGCGCTACCTCTTCACCCCTTCCTAGGGCATCAGCTGGTTGTGCTCAAGGCTTGCTCCACTGCGATGCTGCCAGAGAGCTGTGAGAAGAGTTGTGTGGGAAACAGATATGAAAAGCCTTGTTGAGGTTTGCCCACTTTTGCTTGGGAGCTACACTGAAGCTCAGTCTTGTCCTTGGTCCCTGCCTGAGCCATGCTCCAGATATGCCTGTGTGACTATGTGTTCTGACTTAACCCTGGACTTGCTTCATAACTACAGGCCTGTCTGGTGAACAGGGCTGTTGGCTGTCCCTGAATACTGTCACCAGACTGCTCCACTTTTCTTGTTTGAGTAGTGTGGCACTATGCTCTTTGTTTTCACCCTTGTGTGCCAGCAGTCTCCTCTGCAAACCAATCTCATCCTGCTGCTCCCTGACAATTGGGCTCAAACACAGAAAAATGTTAAGTTCCCAGTAAGGTATGATGTTAATGTCCTGCCTAAGAAAGCTGCAGCCTCAACACCACCGAAAAATGCATGTAGTTACGCTTTTTAAAATACTTTTTCCCATCCATCAGTGACAAGGTCATGACACCTCCATATTGTATTTTGAGTCAGCCCCAGGGATGCACACACTCACAATACACAGTTTACCATAATTCTCCATATGTAGAAATAAAACTACCAGCCTTCAGTACATTGCACTTCTTTCATACAACAGAAGTTGCTCCACCAGCAACAGAGGGCACCAGGATTACATTTACAGTTCAGTTCAGCTGAACACACCGCCACTCCTCTTGCTTCAGCTTCTTTGCTCCTGCTCAAGCACTGGCTAAATCACTAATTTTCCTCTGAGCTAACTAAAGAACAGCATGATCCTGACCACCTTCCACACACAAGGCAAAACTTACACTCTTGATTCGATTTCTTCATTAATACACTAGGTAGTACATACACCAAATGACCTCAGGAGCCAGTTCTTACTCCTCGCATATAAACTGTGCAATTTGCACTACACAGAAATGTAGATTACAACCCCAGTAATGAGTGTAGTACTCTTAGATCACAGTACAATTTGCAATTATTTCAACAAGGAAAAAACCCCCAGTCCTTTGCTATGACTACAATAGTTTGAAGACAGTCTCACAGCCAGGCAAGCTCACCTGGCAAACAGACTGCACAAAGCTAATCAACTAAAATCTGCTCCAGAGGCTACTACATTAACCCTAACGCCTTGCAGCTATTACAGAGCCATCAGAAAAGCTTCACAAGTAATGTCAGAGGAGAAAAAGCATCATACACGAACGTGAGACTATCTCCTATGACACTTTTGTAGAAACACTGCTGGAAGTTTATCAATAGAACTGAATGAGCACTTGTGCACATGCTGTCCTCTCTGCATAAATATGATGGGCAACCCCTACATTTGCATCTGCTCTTGGCATCTGGTACCAGTCATAAGATGGATGCCACACAGAGAAAGTTTTCTTCCTCAAACTTCAGTCACTTTCCTAAATACAAGCTATGAACAACTCCATAAATAGGGCATAACTAAAATATATCTTGCATTAATTGACTTTTTATGGCATAAAATTAAGATAATAAGATTTCAGAGCTTGAACTTGCAATTGTTTAGGCTCTCGTTCTTTGATCCAAAAGGAGAACAGTATAAGCCTACCTACACGAATTATACTTCCTAATTAAATTATAATGGTAATTATTCAAGCAAATAAGCAGGATTGTTTTATAAAATCCTAACCACAGAAACTGATAATACTAACAAATTTCTGCTGGAAGTATTGAAAACTATCAGCATTCTGAAATGAAACCTTATTGGTAAGCCTTGTCATAAAACTTAGATCAAGTTAATTAAAAAAATACAGAAAATACTTCTTTAGAGAAGAAAATGTTTATTTAAAGTAACAGCAAATAAACTGCTACTTGAAAATCTTTCCTTGAGCAAACTTGGGTATTTTGACATTGTTATGTAAAAAATGCTATGTTTGTTATCCTTCACTTTGACCACCAGCTAAGTCTCAACAATGTCTTTGTTTAAGTGGTCAAACTCCAATGATGGATATTAACCAAGGCTATGCTGGATACTGTTATTTTCCCATCTAACGTATTTTTCCCTCTGACCAAAATCCATAGGCCTTTGATTCATATGTAGCATGATGAAGATTCACTACTGGCATTTTTTTGTTCAAATTGTACAGCAATATTCTACAGCTGATATTCGTTAAGTGTGAGGTCAAATAAAGCAAGCTAGAGTAGATTTATTTTCAATTTTTAGGAAAAAAACTCCAGAATAACATCCCACCCACTTTTCTGTCCTACCACAATCTGCACTATACACTAACATACAAACAAGTTTTCCAATCTTTTAAACTGAAAAAAAAAGAAAATGCCGGGCAGTTCCTGGCTGCAATACCTCCTCACTCTGACTGCTAAGATTTAAATAGAAGCTAAATCAAAATAAAATAGCTCAAACTTAATTAAAAATAGCAACACTATCTATTCAAAGACAGATATAACTACACACCAAATTTTAAGATGTTTTTGATCTAAAAGATTACTTGTCATGATAGACTGGATCTGGCCCAAATTGCTATTAAAGCTTAATGCACTTAATGATGTTGAATGGGATTGTTCCTTCCATCAGCGGTGAGGATACAGACAAATTTAAGAGAATTACAGTATAGCAGCCTGTATCTTAGAAGTTCATTTAATGATGTTCCTAGTCTCATTAAAAGCATCTAAGGCTATAAAATTTCTGACCTTAATATCTTTCCTTAAGATATTTCTGAGGACTTATTTCAGAAATTAATAGGATTTTTTAGCTCCAAAATACTGTAATAGTTTTACAGCCACTAATATGGCAGTAGGGGCTTGATTCAGTTGCCTACACACAAGCATCTAGTGCCACTTGAGATGCTGCAGCAAATCCTGGTCCCCAGGTGTGAACTGAGGAAGATCCAGGTTTCACAGAGATGAAACTACAGTTACCCTTTCCATGGCCTTGCTTGGGACAGAAAACTTACTTAAGACCCTTAAATCAGTCATGTTCCCACCCCAAATCCTGAAGGAATTTGGACATGCTTCAGGAAACTCAAATGGTTTTAAAGCATCTAAACTGGTAAACAGAGAGGCAGAGAGGGGGGAAAAAAAAATAAATTTGAACAGATCAGTCTTAGATCATTTGGTTATATTTTGTGTAGAAATTAAGCAGCCTCCCTACAGAATTGCATTATACAATATCACTAGTTAGTCACCAGAATGCTTATGATTAGCAACTTTAGCTTCTAGGTTTAATTGACATCCCCTCAAATAAAACAATTAAAATAAGTAATTACAGAGATGTCAGAGCCTTTTCAGTTACAAAATGGAGATCACAACCCAGCAACATTAAGTACAGGAAGTCCCCAAATCTACTTTTAACTTCTATGTATTTATGCACAGCTATAGGAGATGAGGGCTGACAAATGAGCTGCAACAGCTCTTGCCCTCTTTGAGAGTTGGGTAAACTAAGTTGGTCAGTTTATTGAAAGTAGGTACATTGAAAACATCAAGTCACTCAAGTTATGCTAGGACAGAAAACATGGACTGAAATAGGTTGATCTATCAGTAATACCTGTAGCTCTTTTTTCAGTTTGTGTGCTATCCACATAAAACTTAATGTATGTATTAGGGAAGTTCATTAAATATATCAAAGAGAACAGGCTGAATAGAGATTGTATGAAAAATTAATTGCTCCAAAGTGTCGTTATTAACACAGTGTACGTGGGCAAAATGCAGACTGTTCCAATATGACCATAGTGTTTTTTCACTTTGTGGATCTTCTCACAGTGGCATAATTGGAAGGTCACAATTGATTTAGCAAGTTTTGAGCCATCAGAAATGCTGCTAGCAAAGCAGGTCACAGTGTATCTGTGGTGTTGAGGAACACCTGGACACACTCACTCTCTAATCCTTTATAAAAAACAACAGTCAAACTTTTCTTTTGTTGCATTGTTGATCTACATGCAAAATGCCAATAACAATGACCAAATATTATTGTCTAAGAGAGGAAATGTAATTTAGCAAAAGATTCCAGCAAGGAGTCTTGATAGCCAACACAGATTCAGGCCAACTGCTTATAACACTCAGTTAGCAGGCAAACCAACAGCTACTATATTGCAGGAAGAGCACCACCAGTGTTTAGTGACCTGCTTCTGCTTTGATCTTGAGCTGGTCTAGAGACCTGAAAGCCACCAGCAGTGCTGACAACTCCAATGGTAACACACCTGGATGCCAGTCACTTCCATCCTACTGTTGCTGGTACTGGAGCTCTGATGCTTACAAGCAGCTCATAGTTCAATAGTAACCGAAGGAATTACTAATGACCAAATGGCATCATTAACCTTTTTTAATCTTGACAAATGCAAGAATGATTAAGTTACAAAGTAAAATTGGACACCTCACAAACACTCCTATGAAGGATATTTAAGAATACTTCAAATGGGCAGATGCTGGAATTAAATAAAAAAATACTTTTGCTGCTAGTCTGTACACAGCTTCAAACACATCTGTGTCTGCCACTGCAGGAAAAAAAAATATTTGTGTGGTATCATGTCTAGAGCCACAGCAGGAAGAAACTGCAAGAGGCAATGGTGGTACTTCCTCAGAGACAGACATCTCAGGTACATCCCAAAACGAAGCTGGTATTTATTCTAGCTAGGCTGTAGCTCCAGCAGCGATACTTGCTTTCTACTACTGAATGATGTATGATATCTAGAATTATGCAGATCCCCCCAGCCCAAAATGGGCACAACTCTGCACTCCTCTCAATTCAGTCATTACTTTCCATGGGCATGTGACAGAGGTTACTGAGATGTTCTTCTGCTAAATGAAGGCTTATAAGAAAACATTGAAATGTGCTTCAAAAACAGTGATGTGGGTTCGTCACCCCTCTCTGTCAACAGCACCCTGCAGTGTGGAAGCTCATAGCAAGAACACTTTGCCCACCCCCGCCCTCAAAATTTTAACTCTAAGCTTCATTAACCAGAGAGTTCCCACTGAAAGGAACACAGGAGCTATCAGAATACCTCATACGAGTGCTTCATCTAATCCAGCATGCTGTCTGTTCATTAGCCTGTAGCAGATGGTTTGACAGAAGGTGCAAGAAATTCGTCAGTGGACAATTCTGGATTGGAAAAGTGTTGGTTTGTGTTGTTTTTTTGGTTTTTTTTTTTAGTTGTTCCATCTAGTTTGCTTACATTTTGAAGCAAAAGGATTTATAGCAGAAGTGATCTGAAAAATACTGAAGTAATTTATATATTTCATGAATGTATTACATTTAAACATCTAATCTTTTGTTGTAGAAATATCAGCATCTTATCATTGCTCGGATATTTTTGTCAGTTAATGACACACCATCTAAAAAGAATTGCTTGCATACTTGAGGTTTTTTTACTTTATTACACAGTCTTTTCTGTCAAAAAGGGTAGACAGAGCACACAATTCCCTTTCTTCATAAAGGCTAGTATTCTGCATATAGTTCTAAGTGGAAAAAGTTGAAAAGTGCCAATCTTCTCAATCTGGCTTTATATGGACTGTTTTCCAAAGCCTATTTATCATTGTTGCCAGTCTCCAACTTCTATTTCTGCTCTCTTTCTGTACAGCAAATGGCTGTACATAAACAGTGATCTTTGTGCCTTTGCTGACAACTTATTCATATGTTTGGGTCAGGAAAAAAAATAATCCCGGGGCCTAACTTATCTATTAAGCCATCAACACAGAGGAATATTTACTCTGATCTCTCAATGGTGCATCTGTATTTTATTTTATTCCTTTTGTTGAAGAAGTAGTTCCAAATACATGTCAGCACTGAATTTCACACAACACAAACTTATTCAGAATCTTCTGTAATTTCCAGTAAACAAAGTAACCTGCCATCTGCAAGCGGACTGATATTAACTTTTCACCCAGCACAATATCACAGTACTCTACCAACAGGCAGTAGTTTAATCATTGGCTTTAGCACTTTTTCAAACAGTTTTTATGATATAATAAAACACTAATCTATAACTGATACTGAAGTAATTCCGGAGCCCCACAAACTGTATATAAAGAACTAACTGACACAGCAAGGCTCAAATATGGCTTATGTGGCATATTAAGGATGTATCTATTCTTCCCCATCTCCCAGGGGAAAAATAAAAAAAAACAAACTATACAATTTATTTAAGTTTTTGAAAACAACAGAAAACCAGCTCAGGCATATCCTCCACTCCTTCACCTTTTAACAGTAGCAGAAGTGAGAAGCAGAGTCTTAATATTACAGATTGCTTCAAATGTCGTTTCAATACTGCTCTTTGTCAGATGGATTCAGTGGCCTAAGTAGCACCAAAGTTTCATCACTCACAAATTGTTCTAGAGTCCTGGAGGCATTGTGTGGATCCCCCCAAGGGAAAGGGAACATAATCAGATTGTTCAAAGAATGGAGACTCATTTGTGAATAGCAAGACCTTAGATACTGCTACCATATACCTCAAAGCTAGGTATTAGCATGTGAATTGCTTGACCAGAATTATTAAGGGAAAAAAAGACTCCACAGCAATGCTTACAAGGCAGAAGAAAGAAACCAGCGATAGGAAATTCCTTTAAAGACAATGAAAAAAAGGCAGCTACACAGTGTGCTTCCCTCCACTAATACCTTTGACCATAGGAACTAAGGAAATCTTAGTCCTTTCCATTTTTATAATTAACAATGCCTTAAAGAAAACCACAACTCTTTAAATATGCTTATAAATTTAAATTGTAAATTCACTCAAAAAATTACAGTGGAAAGCTGGAAAAAGCCAGTGATGTCATAATATTAAATACCTGCATTTACAAAGAACTTTGTGCACTGTTCAGTCTATCAGAGATAAGAACATGTTGTTGACTGTTCCATTTTGCATCATATTTGTGTTAACTGCATTGGCATTTGCAGCTGAAACCCAATGCAGACTTCAGATGGAACAGTCTTGTTTCCTCATCCTGCTTTTAAAAGACCATTTAAAAAAAAAAAAAGAGAGAGAGAAAAGAAGAAAAGAATCCCCCAAACTACAACTTTTGGTTTCGTAAGTTGTATTTTATTCCAATACAAAAATAGGAAACTTAAGCAATGCAACTGCACACAAGAAGAATCCAAGCTGGTTTGTTTCCAGTTGACACTATTTAAAAAGCTCAAAACCAAATCTAACCCATAACTATGTCCATGCAGGAACTGTTCTTTCCTCCAGACCTTATTTCCAACCCAACAATCTTCAGCCACTTCCTAGGGAGAAAAATATCCACATAGTCTCCTCCAAGTACTAATAAATCTTTTAGAACAACTTCTTCTAAATAACATCATTAACAAATTGGCTTGTCTAGGTTTAGCTCTCTAAAACCCAACCTTTTATTTCCTCATTACTTCTAAGCCATGTCTACACTGGAGAACAAAAGGAAGGACAAGAAGCGAGCCCAAACACCAAACCCCAGCTGACCATACCGCTCACCAGTCAGCTTGCCCTTGGATCCGATTTTATTCTCTCTACCACAGAGCTGCTACAGACTGAGGTCAGCTTAGCATTGTGTCCAGATCCAGACCTGCGGATGTAGCGGTACAGAAGTAGCCAGTAAGGACTGGCTTCCTCTGGAGGCAGACCCACACTACTCTGTCTCAGCCTTTAACTGCAGCTTCTGGCTCTCTCCCTGCTTCCTCCCCTCTGTTACACCTCAGAAGCTGCTCATTATAAATTGGATCATAACTTCCTGGAGGGTAACTGTTCTTCCCTCCTCCTTTCAGAAGCATTCAATATGACCCAAAAGACAACAATCAGGGCTAAATACATAGGCAGCTGTTCTCTCTTCCTTTTATGATGGCAGCATTTTTCATCTAGTATACAAAATACTATATATATAAAAAAATTGGAAACAAATTGTGTATTCTTACCTTACAAGACAGTATTAGTAAGCATTTTATGAACTGCAAGAGCAACATAGAACAATTATTTTCGTTCTGAAGGGCACCTGCTGTGTTCTCCTGACACTACTATAAATGGCTATAGTCTACTTGCTTTCCATGCTCAGACCAGGGAAGAAATACTACTGCAGCATGACTTTCCTAAGCTTATGTGGTTACAAAAAGTCTTAGTTACACCTTCCAGTGTTGTCCCTAAACAGGGAAAATCAGCCCTACAGAATTTTCACATGGTTCTGACACTGACGGCCCAGACTTAATAATGTTTTCTTCTCAATACACAAACTCTTGAGTGAAGAATTAATTAGTCCCAGGTGATTTATGACTAGCAAATTGGTTACAGCTAATAATTAGTGCAATAAAACATAAGAAGATATTAAAAAAGTCATCTTGACATGAAATAGAATAACAGACTCTTTTGAAGAACGTATTCAAATTAGTAGACGCAGAGTTATATACTGTATTTCAACTGGGACACTGCTCATTTTCAAAAGGCTTCACCTGCCCTCATTTCTCCTCTTCTGTAAATGTATTTTCTCCCCCTTAATCCTTTATTATGCTCTTCATTCACCCCATCTCCATCTCATTCTCACTTCCTACAATGCCTTCATATCAGTCAATTTTCCTTAATTTAGAAATTACATTTATTTTTGAAATCTTTGTTTTTCCTTTTACCTTTCCGAGATTTCACTTCTCATCTCCTGTTTATACAGTATGACTGTATAAACTGTTGAGAACGTACAGCATGTCAGTACCAATAGCACACCTCTCAGTGCTGCAAGGTTTAATTGTGATTAATCATTATTGACAGAAAACAGTTTTTTATTCTTCTTTCTGCAATTAAAAGAAACAGGATATTGATTTTCATTTGTTATGGGACACTTTCCTATTTGCATGGTATGGATTAATTTCAAGACGACTTCTGTAATATGACTTCCAGACAAGATTGCTAAACAACACTGGAACAGGCCAGACAGAAATAACATATCATAAACCCCATCCCTAATTAAACTGAGTCAAACATTGTGTTAGAGTATGTGACTCCACAAGTATTTTTAATGGGAGGAGCAGGAGCTTTATATTTGCAGTATATGTTAAAGCTATAATTTCTGACAGGTGCCTCAATCCCACATGAGGCAGTGACTCCGCACTCCTTGTACAAGCTCTTGCAAAGATACGCAGGATATTGAATTGTAAAACATACACTCATCAGAATGTCTTGCCTGAATGAAAGCAGTAATAGCTACAATTTAAAATATCCATGAAAACTTAGAATTTATGGAAAAAAATATTTTAAATGTGTCTGATATTTTATTAAAAATAAACCAGTATTTTTTTGAGTTTCCTGTTGACACTAGGCATTTCAAGAAATATTGTTTTCAGCACGTTTTAAACTTCTCATATGCAAACCATTTTCTTTTTTTGAGATATATCTCTTTAAAGAGAGCATCAGAATCCCAAGTGCTGCAGAATAATTAAAATACAGATTTCAAGTCTGCTTTGCTAAAGCTAAGAAGCTTATGTGATCACAAGGTCTGCAAACATATCTCTTCCCCTCCCAGTAGTTTTCAACCACTTGGTAGATATTACTGATTTTTGACAGGATAGCAACCTCAGAGGTACTTAAATTGCTACATGCTTTAGAGAAACAGATGGCCAAGTGAAGAACAAGCTTCTGATGAACGGGTCCAATAAGTGCCCTAAATGAGATAAAGGCTGGAGTATGGATTCACATCATATTACATATTAGCAGAGCACACATGGAGACAAACTTTATCTTTTTTTCAACATAGTAAAACCATTGATAATAATCATCAGATGAACCATAAGATAAAAATTTTAAGAAAATGAGCTTTACTAGCTCCAGACTTCACATGAGGACAGGCTTGCTGCTCATGACGATTACAGTTAGGCAGGAGACAAAAGAAATAGGCAAATATAATATGAAAGATCCAGATCATGTTATTTTACTTTTAATTTAAAATCTTCCAACAAAGACTGTCTAATGACACTTTAAATAAATAAACCAACCTCTCAGAATATCTATTGCTACAAATATCTCAAATGAGCAATGCATACAACTGATTATGTATATAAAATGTAGAATTTTAAGGTACTGCAAATGTTCTTTTAATAATAACCAAGATCAAAGTGCATCTATTGACTAATCAGGATCCATTAAACAATTTCTGAACAAATTCTGATTAAGTTAATCCATACAGCTTTCCTTCTAACTCATTCCAAAACTCATGACACTGGGCGGGGGGGAAGGAAAGATTGATGAATTCTGTGAAGTCTGTTAAAATTACTCCTTAAACAGAAATGTATGGAATTACCCACTTAAGAGCAGTCTACACTGATGTAGTACAATTGAAAACAATTATTAGGTTACTTGTCTGTCATTTCACCCTCAGTGCCAACACTAACTGCAGGATCATTTGTGGTATTTCATCACAGAGGTTAAAATCATGCTCTTGTCCAGAAGCAGTAAGGTTGTCACTCAAGAAGTAAGCCTGTTTCTACCATAAGAGAAAATCAGCTTGCTTTCTGGAAGCAGCAGTTTGTACTTTCTTTATACCAAGTACAAAAGTATGTAGCATTTTTTCCAAAGAACAATAGCATCTATTCAAATTATTTTTGCTTTTGCATAGAATTAGATTTTTAGTAAAGACATTCGAAAGAAAATATTAATAAAAAGGATGTAGTAGCTGATTTCATCCCTAAAATAAAACCCCAGAACTCCACTGTGTTATTTTTATACAACTTGTCCAGTATGCTGATCAGAGTGAAAGTCCTGCAATGAATGTAAGTGCTCTTTTCCTAAAGTCTGCCACAAGTTGAGATAAAGAATCTTTTTCAGAGACTTATTTTGCAAAAATCCTATCTCTGACAACCAATTCCTATCCAAATAAGAATGCACCTAGTATTCAACTTAGAAGACACCAATATCCTATAGCACTGCTGAATGTCTTCTGCTCCCTTACGTATGTAGTGTACAGAAAGTCCTAGTCTCACTCCAGAGGGGTGTTCTGACATGGAACCCTAAGCCAACTTTGTATGCCCTGTCATGGCCTGCTCTGGAGGCCTTGCAATTTTTGTTCCAAGACACACCACGTGATATGATGCAAAGAATTTAATAAATCCACATCCTAACTATCACTCGTTACAATGATGACTGACACTTGTATTTAAACTCCTTTCAGTGTACTCTAATTAATCTGTGCCCTTACATAACTGAAACAAAGAAAAAAAAAAGCAGCGCTCTACTGTGAATCATGAGCTATTTTATAGACATTAGTAACAGTATTTGTATTATCACATGCTTTGTTCCAGCTCATTTAAAAATAGGGTGAGGAATTTATGAGATTTTTTTTTTCTAAAGTACAAATTTTCAAGAATTGAGTCCTAAGTATGAGAGTGAACATGTACTATGTTTTACCTCTATGCTTTTAGAGATTTGCCTAAAATATCTAAGGCGATTTCTTGGTTGACATGGATAACATAACAAAAAGTCAGTAAAAGCTATGATTTTTACCAAGGCTATATTGGGAAAGAAAACTTCAATTATCAGGGGCAGAAATCCAGGTTTTAAATTTAGTTCTCACCTCCTGTGACTGCAGTCACCAAAAATTCTCCCTTCGTTTCTCCTGCCTGACACTGCCATCTATAGCAGTCTCCTGCTATAGATGCTTGCAGCAACGATGCCACTAGCAGAGAACAGAACAAATGGTTGTGTTGCAAACATGAAGCGTTCAGTGAAAAAACAGGTTTGGATGATACATTAGTATAAATATTAGCAACCAATCACTTAAAACTGGCAGAGTTCAGCAGCCTACTGATTTCTAGTCTAAGAGAGATAGCCCTTGTGTGTGTGTATATATATATATATATATATACATATATATATGTCATGGACTTCTTTCTGGAAAAGAAGAAACGTAAAGTCACCCACCTCACACAGAAGTTGAAGGAACAACTATTTGGAACAGCACTCTGTGCAATTTCAATCAAAGTTCAAACATCTAAGTACCTGGAAGGTACTGCAGAATTTCACCAGCAAACAGTAAACCTTTCAAAAGCCTCCACAGGGCTGCATGCAAGAACTATAAAGTTCAGAAAAGCCAGCAAAAATTCCTAAGCAATACTATAATGAAATCTATACTTAGGTTCACAGGTATTTGATAGATAACACTGACTGGTACCATTCTACCACGGTATTTGAACATGTTCATAAATACATATTCACACAGCACACAACTTATTTTTAACAGAAGTCATCAACATCAGGAATGTAACAGTATTCAGAAAAAGACTCTAAGGATAAATGTGAGATGATAAGCATCCCACATACAAGATGATGCTGATACTGGAATTGAGCAATATTCAGAAATAGACTGTACTGTAACAACACTTCCCCCTGCTCCACCCCTCAGCTTTTAAGTCAAGTCCATAGTTCAGGAGACTCAACTAAGTATGTATCAGGCTAAAGGGTCATTTGTTGTTTGATGATGCTGTTTATATATAAAATTCTTGAACACTCACTGGGAGGACAGCCACTGGAACACAAACTTCACAAGTTTCCCAAGTCCAAAATAAAAGACCTGACCAGCAAGCATGGGCATGGTCTCTATTTCAATTCCCTGGGAGAAGCTGAGAGACACACACCCCAGACCATCCTACAAACTGGTGACAATGGGAAGCAGTTTCTGTTCCAGACCTTGCTCCAAAACAAACAGAATAGAAATCTGCAATGGGCAGGTTTCACACCCAGATAAGTGTTGTCCCCACTGCAGTTCAAAGTTTAAGGACATGGGCAGAAGCACATCACATTAACCCTAATCGTTGAATCTGGTGGAAAATACTCAGTGAATTCAGCCTGAGTCTGTAAACAGTCTGGCACCAAGCAAGCAAGCAAAACCCTTGCATAAACTATCTGCCCCCCCAATTCATCATAGAACTAGACTGGGTACATATATCAGCAACAAGCATGTCCAAAATTATCATAATTATGCATAATAACATCTGAAGAAGCTATTAAACATTATGTGGGTTTTAAGCCCATTCCAAACTACAAAGCATCAGCTTCACCTTGATTGTGGGATGCAAATTATCTCACATTTTTTCTTACAATTCCCTCCGAAGCATCTGGTATTAGTCATTGTCACAGACCCCAGGTTTAATTCAGCACAGCCGTTCCAAGATTCAGTCCTCCAGGCCATAAGACTGAAAAGCATATGAGCTGCATTATGAAATTCTATTCTATAACAATAACGTTGAAGCTAGTGGCAGCCTTTCTGTACACACTACAATAAGCAAAGCATTCATGAGTCTAACAAGTGCATTCCCACTTTTATGTTTTTGTCCAAATTCAGACTGAAATTTATATGAATCGCTGCTATCCTGGTTCACTTGCAGACACATGATGATCTCTCCTTCCCAAATTTGATCTTAGTCCAATATAAACTGGTTTAGCAACTGTGAAAATTATTCTCAAACACTGTCAAATAAAATAAACCCTTTATACCCTACCAAAAAGTTTTATTTTAGGGAAATGTGTCATTAGTTTATTTATTTTGCCATAATGACTTGCTAACAGGAGATTAATAGAGACTAGGAAAAACATAAATAAACTAAGTAGATCACTTCTGAAAGAGAAAATATTATGTTGAGAGTGGTAAAATCTAAAGTCTCAAGCATATAATCTAGAGTTCAGTAAACCTACATAAGAGGTTTATACAGATCAAGAATATCTAAGATTCACATAGGCATTACAGGACTAAATAAAATAACAAAATCCAACAACAAAACACACCACACATTTGATTTCTTCCTGAGTGGAAGCTCACAACAATTAATACAAGCCAATGAGCATAATTGTCAGGTGGTTCCATCATTATAAAATGGCAGATGCTATCTGGAAAAGTTAAATTATTTATCAAATGATTCCAAATATCATCAAATTCAGTGAAGCCAGCCATTCAAACGGCTTCTAATAAATGATTTGATATGGCTCTAATGGAAAGCATGAGTTACTCAGAAGCATTTGCTATTAAGCTGCATCACACTAATGTTTTGAAATTCTACCCAAGTATGTCCAGAAGTGACATACTATGAACCACATGACAAATATATCCTCCTGCTTTTGGAATATCACCAGCAACATCCAAGTATTTACGCAAATTAAGAAACAAGTTATTTTGGCAGTCGTGTCATGATGAAGAACATGCAGATTTTTATTCTGCACAGCCTAAAACCATTTATTTTCTGCTGAATGAAGAAAGGTGCCCGCATCATTTACCACATCAACAGCATCATAAATATCAGCCAAGGCTTCTTCAGAGCATTAAACAACGCCTATGTAGTAAAAAGGCAACTTCCCAGTAATAACAGGTTGTACTGTATTGTTCAAGGCACATCCCTCACAAGGAAAATCTATTTCAAGATTAAAATCAAAAAGCTTTCCTTCTATGAAAATGAATAGACTCTGTCATTTCAAGAGACTATATGACACTGTTAATGTAATATAAGACTCTAGCAAAAGTTGGGAGCAAAGTGTCTCAAATTCACGTTAAAGATCAGAAGGCCAATGGACAGAGATGGGTAAAAACCCAGAGATTTACCCAGAGGTGGGTAAATTGAGTCATTTATTTGATAAAAGAAAGAAAACAATAGTTTTCATAAGGTGTTTATGCATTTTAAATTAACATGCTAATCTGCTATTAACCACATCCAAATAAATTGGAAATATTAAGTAAATGCTTGGGAAGAAAAAATTTCCAATATATAAGAATAAAATCTAGCAATTATACTTAGAACAATGTCAGGAAACAATCAGCCCTTCAGTCCACCACACTAACATGGTTTTCACTAGCTTCTAGAACTACAGATGCACATGGTTACGATCACCCACAGACAGATGCAAGGTGCACAGTGGCAGGAGAAGAGGAAACACAAACAAAATGTAACACAGGAAATTGCCATTAGATAAAAAAAAAAAAAAAATTCACCACAAAGGTGGTCAGACACTGGCACCACCAGTGGGACTGTGGAATCTCCATCCTTGGAGATGCTCAAAGCTCACCCAGACAAGGTCTGAGAACCTTATCGAACTGGACTTGCTTTGAATGGGGGGACAGAAATAGGTAACATCCAAAGGTCATTTCCAATCTAAAATACCGTACCGTTCAATTTCCTCAAAATTCCTTTCTCTATTGGAGATGCTCCTTTTTCATTTACACAGGTCTCCCATGTATTTGTAGTGGTTTTAAAATAAAAATCAGAATTCTTCTTTGTAAGCAGTCGTGATGAGATCATTGATACAAATTATGTATTTTCACACATTCGGCGAAGTAAGACCCGCTTATTTTATGCTAGTTCTGTCACCAGAATCAGCTGAGAAACAGTAACTAAAACAAACCCGAAATGTTAATTTACAACATAATAAGCAGTCCTGATCCTTGCAGCCGGCTATCACTCCTTCAACCTGCATCACCCACATGTTGCAAGGCATTCCAGAGAGAAGTGACAGGACAGAAAACGAAGAAAACAACAGATCAAAAAAGCTCGAGTCAACCCACAACAAGTATTGCATGAATCAGGTGTGCATGTACTGCATCTCACGCTGAAGACACACTGCGGAGGACAAAGCCATGAGTACCTTTGTTCACGGGGTGACCTTAATGAAGATATAGTAAAGCATCCTGCGTGCACCTGTGGGTGTTAACTAACCCGCAGCTGCTTATAGCACTGAAACGATTTCTTTCCTTTAAAAATTGCCTTTTAAAAAAGACAAAACCACCACGAGGCCTCCAGAACCACTTTCTTCCCCACTCCTTAAATAAGGACTATGCTATTTTTAAGATGCACTGAGATGGGAGGCACATCTAAAAATAAGTTTGCTGGCGCTCAGCGGGCCACTGTCTCTCCACACGCCCGTCACCGACAGGGCAGCCGGCCCGCGTCCCGCTCCCCGCCGCCTGAGGCGGCCCCGCGGCGGGG
>NW_020799091.1:22573277-22607940 GCF_003259725.1 Athene cunicularia | reverse complement strand
AGCCGGCCGGAGAGGCTTCCCGCTGCGGCGGCGAGGGCTCGGAGACGGCCCGGGCGCTGCCTCGCGCGATGCCGGCGCCGATCTCCCCCAGGACAGGCAGCAAGTGTCGCGGGTCACGTAACCCCGCTCGAGAGGGAGATGCTCGGTGTGTGAAAGACAAATGGAGAGTATCGAAGGACGTAAAATCGGGGATTTTCAGGGAAACGTGCAGTGCTGGTAGCATCTGCCATCAAGGAGGTCTTAAACTCGAATCCTAGTTCGGGGTGCAGGTCTGTAATGAAAGGGCAACGTGAAATCGTAAAGCAGAAAAAGGCGACGCTGCAGTCAGTGCTCTGCTCTGTGTTGGGAGAGGAGCGGGACCGTGGTTCGGCAGCCGACAGGCATCGCGGTGAGACCCCGCTCCTTCGCCGCTGCCTCTGCGAGCCAGCAGGGACTGATAAACGATGGGGTCTTCAGTTCGCCGTGTCAGTGACTTGCAAGGTGCCAGTATGTGCGAAAGGAGGCAACCAGGAAGGACTTAAACCCATCCATGTTTTAGATAATTTTTGAAAATACTGAGGAATACTGCTAGGAATACAGGCAAGTTGTGAGAACGTTATTATTACAGGGTGAATGTGTTGGCTTGGGAAATAAAAAGTTTGTCAGTTGTAAGATATATACCAACTTCTACACAGCTTTAGGAAAACAGGCATGTAAAAGCAGCTTGGTGTCTTTCTCCTATGAGAAACATGCTGTTCCTTAAACAACATAGGTGATGGGGCCTGGTTTCTGAGGCAAGGATGTTCTTTCTCTCCGTATACTTCCACTGAGTCTTCTTCATCTCCCCTTCCTGCCAAAGTCACCTGTAGTTTTTTTCCTCCTGTGGCTAGGCTGGCATCCATGTGTGATCAGGAGACGTGTCATTAATCTCTCCAAATTAATGAGAGGGTCAACTAAACCTGTGAAATTAGTGGTGACATTAATTAGTAGAGAGACTAACTGGGGTGTCCCTTCTATTCAGACTTCTATCTGAATTGTTATGATATTTGAAAGAACATAGTGCCTTTGAGACTTGTATCCCACTTGACCTGTCAAACTGGCAAATGCTTAAAAATTTGTTAGGGGCATGTGCTAACAGCTAAAGGGCAGAATAACAAAATAATCACATAAGCCTCACATTGTTTAGGATTGATTCCAGGCTAAAACCAGACCATATATGACTCATGTTAGCTTGTCATCCATTATAAACCATATGCTATGCTACAGTTAGACACCTCTGTGGCAACTAAACTATTGTGTGACATAAAACATATAACTCATTGCAATTAGTTTGGAAATTAAAACTCTTGAATTGCAGAGAGTAATTACGAATGGGAATTCTTTAGCTAACAAGGATGTATCTAGAAGGGTGTCACAGACTGATGAAAAAGTAGGCATTATTGTCTATACATCATCCATACACCATTTGTGCTGCATGTTACTGCCAGGCAGCACAGACCCTCCGCCTGCCTTTTAGTGCTGCTCAGCATTCTGCAGTGCAGGCTCCGAAATATTTTGTGTCAATGTCAGAGCATTCAGAGTGAGGAGGTAAGAGACAGTGTTTTCTGCGCCGTCGGCTAATTCAGTGCTTTAGCTTTCCCTCAAATCTCCACTTTGACATTCTGTAGGAAAACTGCATGATATGTGCTTACATCTGAGAACCAGTATTCCCCCTTACTGAGGGTTTGTGTTTTCTGTTCCCTTTTCCTGATTAAGCAGCTTTACAGTGTTCCTCATTGCCTCCCTCTGTTCTGCACGGGAAGTCAGTTGTTTTGGTCTGGAGCCATCTCATCTCCCCAGACCTGTATCTCGGGGATTATTTTATGAGAAAAATCAGCATCTTCATTTTAGAATTTGTCCTTTATAATAATTAATTAATGAAGATAAAGTATAATTAGTAGAAATAGAAGGGTATTCTAAAGAGATACAGGAAAAATTTTGCTATTATCTCTAGCATATATGATGTTTTTGCAAGCTGTGGCATCTTGAAAGTTGAAACTCAGCTCTTGGAAAACATCCTGGATTTTTGTAGGGGTGTGAGGTTGCATGAGAACCCCAATTAAATCTCTACACTTACAACTTTCAAAAGCATCTGGGACCCAAGAATGTAAAGGTTATACACACAATACTAATCTCTGAAAGTGAGTAGTGTGGGGAAGAAGTTAAATCATGGCTCATTCTCTAGAGTACACTAACCAGTGTAGCTGGGCCACTATGAGATTGGTTGTGATTGTGCATACTGAGACAAAATTTCTACCCTTTGGAAAAAAAGGAGGGGCAGAGGGGAAAATGTGACTTAGAAAGGGCTGGGTGAGCCCTATTCCCTCAGGGCAGCTAGAGTTGTAATTACATTTAACTAGAATTGCTCTTAAAGCCACGAGTTAGACTAAATATTTTTCTAATGTTTGTAGAAATCAGTTTTGAGAAACAGTGTCTTCCTGTAGAAGGCAACTCTATCGCACCTGTTCTTTGAGCATGGAAGGAGGGAGCTATGCCAACATATTTTATTTATCTATTACTCTTTGAAATACTTTATTAACTGAAACCCACTATGTCATATGTCCCTCTGTCCCATATTTGACAAGTACTAGAAACAGACACAAGCAGGGAGTTGACTATCAAGTTGTGATGTGTTAGTGACTGGAGAGGGGCCAGCACTAATAGTGTGTCACTGAAGTGTCCCCCCACCATGAGATTCTCACACCAATAATGTTTTAAAAGATTTTTGAAGGTTATAGCTGGATATTCATAAGTTTAGCTCTATTTTCTGTGTGTTAGAATAATTTTGGATGGGATTAGGATGATTTTATTTCAGGTATTGTTACTTTCATTGTTCACTTAATTAGGAAATCTCATTCCTCAAATGCAGATGGGCATCATCCAGGGTGGTTTTTTCTTTTGCAATCCTGCCCATAAACTATGATCAACTTTTTTATGAACACAAAAAATATGTTATAATGAAAGAGTGAGAGGTGATGATTTCAGGATTTCAGCTATTGGGTAATCTATTCAGTAATTTGTTCAACTGTGGATCAACACCTTGCTAGAAGGCAAGACCGATCTAAGCTGAAGGAGAAGTAGTGAATTAACAGGAACATGATGTTGAAGGAGTGTATAGTGATGAAGGACTATCAAGTGTTGGTGTATATGCTTCATGAAAGAAAGTGAAATTAAGGGAAAGACTTTCAAAGAGCAGGAAGAGTATGTTAGAAGTGAGGAAACAGCAATAAAACTGAGGGAAACAGGAAGATGGTTTGGAAAGAGATTGAAATGATAGGGAGGGTAAAGCAAGACGAGTGGATTGAGAAAAAGAGTGTACAGAGGAAGAAAAGAAAAATGCTTTGAAGGAGAAACAAGGAAGGAGGGTAAAGAAGAAGATCTTAAGTGGGGATACTGGGAAAAAATTGGATGACTGAATGTGAGGAGCAGGACAAAAAGGTATGAAGTGGAAGGTTGAAGGACATTGTAAAGGAGACAAACTGATGTGGAGGAAATACTGAACTGGAATCTGTGCAAGAAAGGTCAGTGCATGGAAGAGGAAGGGAATGGAGTATCTGAACTCTTTGGGCCTTATTTTCTATCATTTATTTAATAACAGTGGCAGCTCTTCATATTACTAAGTAATGATACTTAAGTCCCTTGCAAGCAAATTAGAATACCTGTGTTCTTACAAGGATGCTGAAGGTTGAATTTCCAGCCTGAAGTGATTACTCACAAGGTGCGCATGCTGGCTGAAGGGCTGGGAGCTGGGCTGTCATTTAATGAAGTGGCCTGCACACTTCTAAAGATCACACAATTTGTCTGGAAGCTCTCTGTAAAACTCGGTATATTTAGAGTAGGAAGTTGGGGTTTTTTAACATGTTATATCTCTGTCTTTTGGCTCTAAAACTGCATATTTTGATGACTTAACAGATATTTGGAAGCCACACAGAAATTTTATAGCACAACATTTAATGGGAAGGAATTTTGTACACTGACAAAAAGAGTGATACACTATGGCAGTTTGAGTTCCTTTGGTTTCTTCATTTCTGTTTCCAAGGAAACATGCTTGAAATTAATGTCTGGGAAAATAATTCAGAGTTGCAACCAGTAATTTAACATTTTGATGATATTAATAATTAATAGTTTTTCTAGTTTGGGCATTTTGGGCACCTAAGAGCAGAATATTTTTACAGTGTCTTTTTGGAAGAGAGCGCAACTCTCACAGCAGCTAACATGGCTTGAACTTCCCAACTTTTCTGCTTCTTCCCACTTTTTCAGTTAATTCCCTACCAACAATGAAGGACAAGGGAAACCTTCAGAAAATTTCAAAGTTATCAAATTCAAATTATTTGATATGATAACAGAGAGAAGTCATTAAGCATCTTTCTGTTTGATTCTTTCCTGCTTTTTCAAAGCTTACAGAGTACAAGTGTTCTTCAGTGTTGTATTACATTTACTTACACTTTGGAGCACTCAGAGGTCGACACTTTTTGCTCAGTTGTGACAAGTTCTGTCAAATACATGATTTTGCAAACTCCTTTTCCAATGTTAACAAATGCTACATTAGCAGAGAGATGAAAGAGGAAGTTGTTATTGCTAAGAGCTGACACTTCCTTTCTTCCCTGACATTGAGAACTATTTTTAAGTGAAGTGTAAATGTCTAAAAGGACATCATTTTATCTTAGAGTTTGCCTATTTCCTTTAATTTAGGACAATCCAAGAAAATCCTATTTCCATTCGCTGAAGGCCAGGATCATGGAAATTACATTCTTAAATACAGTCTTGGTTATTTCCAGTCACTGGAATGGGTCTTACATTTTAAAAATTTGCATTTCTTCTGCAGAGTCTTTAATCCAGAAATTTCTTATTCCAACAAGGAGATTTCAGGATGGACTTTGACAACTACTAACTCATCAGATTTGTGAACTGACCTCTGCCAGTTTGTTATTTGGGCTAAATGGACAGATTGAATGGGAAGTGGTGGTGGAGCTGACTTCAGCATCTGTGAGGAGGGAGGGGGGTGTGTTTGATGACTTCAAAACACCACCTGGTACATGGCTATTCATCTTTTGGAGACTAATGAAGGAAATGCATTTTGATAACAGCCTTCATCAGTTCGTAGAGGGAGGCTCTGTCTTGAGGTACTTGCATTTGCCATCCTTCAGGTGTCTACACTCCCTCACATGCCTTCCACAAGCTCTGCTTGCTGTGCACTTGCATCCAATTATACTGATTTTTCTGGCAGGGGAACCAAAAGGTATAAATTGTTTGCCAAAATCTAAATAAATAAAATTTATTGTAATTGTTTGTACCCTCTAAAAAAATCAAGTGTGCAGTGCAGTTCTCTGTGCTTCTTGCCTTTCTTTGTCATTTTTACCAGTGCAAAGGGGGTGCAAAAATTTTTCTTTTGTGACACTTCACATAAGCAACTTCTCTAATAGCATGATTTGATTCAGAGCAATTGTGAATAGGGTCATAGCTGATTGGGAAATAAGCCTTGCTGAAGTAATTACAGTCGTTTAACAGGAACTAGAATACTAGACCAAGCACTGAAATTCTATTCCCCATGTTAGAACATTTCATGAAGCATAAGTAAGATGATGCTACTCACTAAATATGTACTACACCAGCTTCATCTGTACGCTGCTTCCCCAATCTGTGCTGGTGAATGACATTGCTGGCCTTGAACAAGATGTATGCTTAGATTTGTGTGTAGTAGCATGACCAAGATAACGACACACAAATACAGTGTGTTTTACTTGTTAAGATTTTGGAGATAACAGAGGCCCTGATTTTAGTTCTAAGACTTCTCATACTCGCCTGGAGACTCTGTCAAGAACAGTAATAAGCCTAGTGTGTGTTAACACATGGGCTCTTTGAAACTTGTAGAAACATCTGCTATCTCTGACTGTTACTATATCTCATATCAAATGTTCTGCTGTCTCAGGAGTGTGAGGGCTGGCTGGATATTACTGCATAATGAGTCAAATAGCAAATAAGAGACCCTTCTCACATTTTGTAGCATATACTGCTTGGTTTTTTGTAGGTGTTAATCTGTGGAAACTGAGTTTCTCCAAAGTGGGAAGTGAGACCCTTTTTAATGAATCAGTGATCTTACTGGAAAATACAGGACTGAGGTGACATGTTGAGGTATGGGCTACTTGAGGAAGAGTGGCCAAGAAGGTAACTCTATGTGTGTGCTGCTCATGTAAAACTAGTTCCCTTTGCTGCCTGCATCATTGCATTTCTAGAATCTGTAGAAAGAAATTAGATGTCTGTGCTGAGAATCCAGGTGACTTAAGCAACTGCCCCTTTGCTTACATTTTTTCTATTTATTATGAATGATGAAACTGTTTTGCCAATATACTAAATAGTGAAGCAATAAGCAGGAGAGGCTTTTCAACTCAGGACAAAACATTCCCAATAAATCAGTTGGACAAGGAGGTAAAAGTTGGAAAAGCAGCATAAAGTGGGCAGACTTCAACCCTAGACTTTGAAATGAGTTGGTTGCATATATCACGGGCATATGTATGTACTCATGCACAGGCACAGCACTGTGTATTTTCAGCCTTTTTCTCTAACCGTGCTTGTGGTGAGATGTAACACAGAGCACCAGATCCTCCTTTGTACTCTAGAGTCCTCATGGCTGGAAGGAAGGTGAAGGCCTAATACAGTCTGCTTCAGCAATTGCTGTAGCCTTTGTTTCTCGTTTATGTGAGTGGAAAACTAATTACATAGCTCTGTCCTATTGCCTCCTGTTCCTCTACATCCCTCTGGTGTAAAGTAATTATGTCCTTGCACAATACCTTTCAATATAAAACAGACAACAGTGAATCTCACCTTTGCTAAGTGTGTACTAGTGACTGTAAGTGCAAGGATAATAGTATAAATCACCAGGCAGTGTTTTAACCTTTATGAACAGGTAAAGATAGGCAGAACTGGACATGTTTCCTGGGCCTCTAGACTTCGAAATTGCTACAAATTCTCCTTTCTTCTTCCTTCAGATCCAAACATGCAGCAGAAGTTTCTAAGCTGCCTTTCTGATGTCATTTAATTCTATAACTGAAGTCACCATATGATGCACAGGGCTGTAATAATCTCATGCTGTCTGTTGCTAATGCTCATTTCACATAAATCCTTAGCGTGTCACCATCCTAAATTGAAACTGCTTATTATCAAAGGCTCTATTTCTTATGCAATACAGTCTTTGTCAAAGGACTCATAGTTTTTAGAGCTATCAACAGAAAATACAAACCTAAAACCTCATGGTTTATGTTTAGATGGATTAAAAATGATTAGTTTATTTTAAAAAGGAGGTAGAGAAGCTTCCTTTAGACATGTTTTGTTTATGGGATAAAATTAACAATAGTTACCTTTTTCATTCCAGAGCCTCCTTAAAGAAGAATTTTAAGTTGTCCTTAATTGCAGGGTGGACACTCTGGGTGGGATTCAGCTGCCTCGGCACAGACACCTGGTGCCCTTTGAGAAGCCCTGGGGCAGCTAAGACATCTGCATGGGATGGGGACCTGTGGAGACGCCTTGTTCCCCCAGTGACCATACCTAGACTTCTCAAATGGCACTAGACAGCTATGTTTAGACAGCTGAAATTCCCCCTTTCTGGCAAGGACTTGGTTGGCAGAATTCCCCTGGTACACATTTCCAGGCTTTAGAAGTCTAATGCTAATTTTGGGTTTAATTTTAGTGGGAGTTTGCTCAGCACAAAACAGAGGTTCCATTGCTGTCCACTGGCATCCTCTTTTCAAGTGACTGCTAGTTTAATGTCTCTCTACTCAATGAAAATAAGTATGGGGGGAAAGGGTCTGAATCTTAAACACAGAGAATTTTCTTTAATTTAGTTTTTTGTCCAGAGCTATGCCCTTAAGAAGCAAGTATTTAAATCTGGGTTAGGATTTAATTTGTATAACTGAAAATTCAGAATAATTTAATCAGTTTCAGAAGCATCATTTCAGATGTTCAGAGGGACAGTGTTAATGGCTCAGGAGCAGGCGGTCCCCAGGTGCTCTAAGAGAAGCTGATGCCAGAGAAGACCATCCTGGCTGAACAAGGAGCTTTGGCTGCAACTCGGGGAGAAAAGGAGAGTTTACAGCCTTTGGAAGAAGGGACTAGCCACACACAGTGATTACAAAGAGGCTGTGAGGCTATGCAGGGTGGAAATCAGAAGGGCTAAAGCCCAACTAGAAATTAATTTGGCCTCTGCAATCAAGGATAACAAGAAAAGTTTCTATACGTATGTCAGTAGCAAGAGCAAGTCCAGGGAGAGTCTCCATCCCCTGCTAGATGCAGGAAGAAATTTGGTAACAAGTGATGAGGAGAAGGCTGAGGTGCTTAATGCCTTCTTTGCCTCAGTCTTTAATAACAAGGTTAGTTGTATTGAGGGAATCCAGCCTCCACAGCCAGAAGACAGAGACTGGGAGAACGACCCCCCTGCAATCCAGGAGACAGTCAGTGACCTACTGCTTCACATAGACATACACAAGTCTATGGGACCAGATGGGATACACCCGAGGGTGCTGAAGGAGCTGGCTGGGGTGCTCACCAGGCTGCTTTCCATCATTTACCAGCAGTCCTGGCTGACCGGGGAGGTCCCAACTGATTGGAAATTGGCCAATGTGACACCCATCTATAAGAAGGGTCAGAAGGATGATCCGGGAAATTACAGGCCTGTCAGTTTGACTTTGGTACCCGGGAAGCTGATGGAGCGGCTCATCCTAAACACCATCATACAACACATGAGGGACAACCAGATGCTCAGGCCCAGTCAGCATGGGTTTGTGAAAGGCAGGTCCTGCTTGACAAACCTGATCTCCTTCTATGACAGGGCGACCTGCTTATTGGATGAGGGAAAGGCTGTGGATGTAATTTACCTTGACTTTAGCAAGGCTTTTGACACCGTTTCCCACAGCATTCTCCTGGCAAAAATGGCTGCTCGAGGTTTGGACAATCGCACACTTCGCTGGGTAAAAAACTGTCTGAATGGCCGGGCCCAAAGAGTTGTGGTGAATGGAGTTAAATCCAGCTGGCGGTCGGTCATGAGTGGTGTCCCCCAGGGCTTGGTTTTGGGGCCACTCCTGTTTAACATCTTTATTGATGATCTAGACGAGGGGATCGAGTGAACCCTCAGTCAGTTTGCAGATGACCCCAAGTTGGGTGGGAGTGTTGATCTGCTCGAGGGTAGGGAGGCTCTGCAGAGAGACCTGGACAGGCTGGAGCCATGGGCTGAGGCCAACTGGAGGAGTTTCCATAAGGCCAAATGCCGGGGGCTGCCCTTGGGCCACAACAACCCCCAGCAGCGCTACAGGCTTGGGGAGGAGTGGCTGGAGAGCTGCCAGTCAGAGAGGGACCTGGGGGGTGTTGATTGACAGCCGGCTGAACAGGAGCCAGCAGTGTGCCCAGGTGGCCAAGAAGGCCAATGGCATCCTGGCTTGTGTCAGCACTAGCGTGGCCAGCAGGGACAGGGAAGGGATCTGACCCCTGTACTCGGCACTGGTGAGGCCGCCCCTTGATTCCTGTGTTCAGTTTTGGGCCCCTCAATACAAAAAGGACATTGAATGACTCGAGCGTGTCCAGAGAAGGGCAACGGAGCTGGTGCAGGGTCTGGAGCACAGGTCGTACGGGGAGCGGCTGAGGGAACTGGGGGTGTTTAGTCTGGAGAAGAGGAGGCTGAGGGGAGACCTCATCACCCTCTACAGCTACCTGAAAGGAGGTTGAGAGAGCTGGGGATGAGTCTCTTTAACCAAGTAATAAGTGATAGGACAAGAGAGAATGGCCTCAAATTGTGCCACGGAAGGTTTAAACTGGATGTCAGGAAGCATTTCTTTCCAGAAGGGGTTGTTGGGCGTTGGAATGGGCTGCCCAGGGAGGTGGTGGAGTCCCCATCCCTGGAGGTGTTCAAGAGTAGGGTCGATTTAGAGCTTAAGGATATGATGTAGGTGGAAACTGTGCTAGGCGAACGGTTGGACTGGATGATCTCCAGGGTCCTTTCCAACCTAGATGATTCTGTGATTCTGTGACAGGCTTGAGAGGTGGGCCTGTAAAAGCCTCATGGAGTTCAGCAAGGCCTGGTGCAATGTTCTGCACATGGGTCGGGGCAATCCCATGTACCAATACAGGCTGCGTGAAGAGTGGATTGAGAGCAGCCCTGCCGAGAAGGATTTGGGAGTAGTAGTGGATGAAAACTGACTTTGAGCCAGCAATGTGCGGTCACAGCCCAGAAAGCTGACCGTATCCTGGGCTGCATCAAGCGAAGTGTGGCCAGCAGGTTGAGGGAGATGATTCTCTCCCTCTGCTCTTCTCTTGTGACACCCCACCTGGAGTAGTCTTCAATTCTGGGGCCCCCAACATAAGAAGGATGTGGACCTACTCAAGCAAGGTCATAGGAGGGCCACAAAGATGGTCAGGGGGCTGGAGTACCTCCCTTATGAGGACAGGCTGAAAGAGTCGGGTTTGTTCAGCCTGGAGAAAAGAAGGCTCCAGGGAGACCTTATAGCGGCCTTCCAGTACTTAAAGGGGGCCTGAAGGAAATATGGGAAGGGACTCTGTATCAGGAAGTGTATGGATAGGACGAGAGCTAACAGTTTTAAACTAAAATAGAGTAGATTTATATTACATATAAGGAAGCAATTCTTTCCTGTGAGGGTGGTGAGACACTGGCAGGTTGCCCAGAGAAGCTGTGGCTGCCCCCTCCCTGGCAAGGTTCAAGGCCAGGTTGGACGGGGCTTTGAGCAACCTGGTCTAGTGGAAGGTGTCCCTGCCCATGGCAGGGGGATGGAACTAGATGATCTTGAAGGTCCCTTCCAACCCAAACCATTCTATTATATTCAGCAGTACGAGCTAATGCAGAACTAATACATAAATTTACACAGTACTTCAGCTATGGTAATCTTCCTATATAAACATATAAATTAATCCCCAATTTATGTCCTCTGTTTTAATGGTAAGGACAAATGCTTCTGTTGTCACAAATATTTATATTATTACAAGTTTGATCCATTGGTTTTGTGTTACTGTATTCTTTCCAGAACTGGCTCTTTTATACCCCCTTGTATTCTACTCCCTATGCCAGCCCAAATATTTGGCATGCTGTTTTCTGTCCAAGTTTGTTTTCATTTGCCTGTCACTTGGCTTTCATATTGATTGCCAGGTGCTAGCCTTGTTGCATAATGCAAATTTTTGGTGCAATTGGTTCAGCTTCTTGCTACCAAAAAGCCAAGGCTAGCGCTTTGACCAACTGAAGGGATATTTCAGAGCTCAGATTGAAAATATGAATGTAGATTTTCTGTACACAAAAGATTTGCTTTTAAAAACTGAAGGCAGCATACCAACATATGCAACAAAATATATTTCTGGACGCTAAAAACTTGTGAAAGAGGTATGATGCTTTGAGTGGATCAGTAATTAAGAGAGCTATTGTTCTGTTATTCATAAATCTTCCTTACTGCAGGAGAAACGTAGTCAAATACATTTCATATGTGATTTGAGGTTCCTGGCATTCTAAAAATCTGGCATTTTACATATCCTGAGAGCAAGGTCTGGTACTAAAAGGTTCAAACATAACTATGCTCAATTTAGCGCTCTCAGGAAAATCAAGGATGAGTCAGTTCTAAAGGGATTTCAGTCAGTGGTGCCAGAAAGTCTAGATAGTCCAAAGCAGAACCCTAGATAGCTAAATTTACTAGTGTCAGGGTTTTTTTATATCTCAGAATACTAAAAGTCCTTTTAAGTTAGTTTATAAATGGTTTATTGAGGATGCTATAACTTTTGGCATATTTATATTTTAAGTATTTGTGGAAATGCTAATAATGACACAATTTTATTTTTTTCCCCATTTTATTTCTTCTTGATTTCTGCTTTCTGAAACTATGAGCAATACTTCTTTGAGATACCAAGATACTGGCTTACAGAATATCCTGACCCAATTCTGAGTCTAGTTTTCTAAAGAACTTGGTCTGCCCACCCACAATGACTGAGGACATGGGTTTGGAAACGGAATTTTTAAAATTACCTTGCTTAATTGTTTAATAAATTAGGAGGAAATTTAACTGCTTGCTCGTGGTGGCTTCACAAATAATTCCATGATTTCTCAAAAACTGAATGTAATCTAAGAAAAAACAAATGCTTACATACATTTACTAAATTAACACATAAAAATAAGGTCATAAGATGCAGTTTTCTGGGCTGTTTTGAAAAGAAGCCAATATGCTTTTTGAAACTGTCTTAAATCTTTTCATAACTTCTGTTTTAAGACTTCTGAGCTGAACTGTGCATTCAATGATTTGTGCTTTAGTAGAAGCCCAGGAGTATATACATGCCTTTCGGAGGATTCTGTTAGCTGTCTCTTCATTAGAAAATGTAATTAAAAATATTGATGAACAATACATACTATAATATGTATCTGCTTTCAAAAGACATTGTCAGTAAAACCTCATACTTTATAAAAACCTCCTACTTACTGTGCTACTAATATAATCTTAAAATATTAATAATGAAAGGAACCTTATTTATATGTGGCTGCCTATTTCACCAGGTTTACCTGATGCAAGAAAACATTTTTCAGTCTGTTTTCAGGGATCTTGTATGAATACTCAGTTTTGTGATATAGCAGAGCAATACTTGTATTAGAAAAAAAAAAGGGTTTGTATTAAAAAAGTCTTTAGTAATGGCTTTCATATGTACAGATGAAGAGTAACACATAGGAAAATAAGTTTTTTTAGTATTTTCATATTAAATATGTCTCTTCCTTTTTTCTTCATGCTTTTTAAGCTATTTGTTAGCAGTGGTTTGAGGGGAAGAGAGGCCTTTGTCTGTGGCCCTCCTTTCTCTCTTACTTGCAAATAATAAAACTTCTGTTAGTGCAGCTCCAGGGAGTGTTACCCAAGTCTCCAACTGTGGTCTCATGATCTGTTTAAGCTGATTTAAATATTTGCAGGCACTAAAAGTGGCACCATGCATTCTCCCATCACCAGTTCCTGATTCCTGACCTCTCCCTTGCTGTTTTTAATCTGATATTCACTGAGCTGGACCAGGGTAGTGATATGGCTGAGAGGCAGCCTTGCAAGAAAACCTGGCAAGAAGGGGAAACTGCATTTAAGCGCAGAGGAGTAGAGATGTAGTACAGGGAAATATCTTGGCCAAAGCTATTCCTCCAGGACACAGCCCATCTGCTGCAGCTGTACGGTGGTATGTGTGTATGTGTGTGTGTGTGTGTGTGTGTAGGATCAGTAAAACTGTGCCAGCAAATCTACTTGGTGACAGAGCTCCAGCACTTGCAGAGCTAGAACTGAACTTCTTAGGCAGTGGACCTCAATTCTTTACCATCTTCCCTACATGCCTAAAGCTTATTTACACAGTGGTGCTAAAAGACACCAGAATATTAGAGCAAAGGAGTTTTATACCCGCAAACAAGACTGCAGTCTCCTCTGTAGGTACGAAGCAATGGAGATTCATTCAATGCATGATCTCAGCTCCTGTGTTTGGATATCTTGTGCTAGGATAACATTTCTCTCATGCTGAGTGGAGCTGATTTTAGAGAGCTGAGGGCGAGTTTTATGGTAGTTAGCAATAGAAGGACATTTTCTTATTTGTCTGTTTTCCTAGCAAAGGTACACAACTGATTCAAGGAGGGGAAATGGTAACAGAAATGCCACAGAAATTTCAGTTAAAACACTTCTGCCTTGTGCTGTCAAGAGCCACACTTTTGGGTCTGTGTCCCTTTTGGATTTCTCATAGGCTCTCACAGGTGGAGCCCTGGTCCCACCTCATCCTTTTCATCTGGGAAACTGTATCTCATCAAAGATCACCCAACATCCAAAAGTGAAGCTTGGGAGCTCCTCCCCTTTGAATAAGTATTTTGTAATAGAAGGAAGTGTCAGAAAACATTTGCATGATCTGGCAAAGAGTGCTTTACCCTGACATAATCCCCTCAGTAGCTGTTAGGGTGAAAAGAGACTTTGATTCTGAATGGTTGTATATGGGTGATTTAAAAGATTTATGGAATTAATGCTTTTGGCATGACAATAAATACTGATAAATGCAGTGTTCAATAACTCTTTTGCACTTCAACTGCTTATTGGTTCATCTATATATGCTATTTTTAAAAACACTTCCTGCATACAGTTTAGTTTCATCTTATCTCTTCGTACTGTTCATAATCCAAATGCCTCTGGTGGTTTAATACTCCCTGTGTTGAAAAGCAAGACAGCAAGCAGTCCCTGGGTAGCTGGATTTTTTCTGGCCAGCACAGTTGTGTGGGGAGAGGTCAGATGTAGCAAAGCTACCTTGAACCCTGGAGGTTGTTAGGGATTTCATGCTGCAGCCACAGCTCTGCTACCCTTTAAATAGGTACAGTGTGAACTCTCCTTGCTGTGTGACCAGCTGCTGCTGATTGATATAAAAACATAGAAGCCTTACAGGCTGTGTCTGCAGTCTTGTTACACGACTTATGCCACTTCCCTAACTAATAAATTGCCTGCCTCTCCCCTTTGCCTGGTAGCTCTCAGATAACTCTCAACCATGCTCCCAAAGCATTGGAAAATGCCTGACCCTAAATTTGTGATTGGTGTCAGTTTTGGTGGAATGACTCCTCGCTTATTCTATGCATCTGGCGTTGCAAAATGACAGATGGTGCTTTGTCCGGTGCCTGGAGCTGTTTGAAGCACCCAGGTCTCCTCTCTCCCTTTTCTCAGTTTCATGGGTATGTCATATGGGGACAACTAGGATCAGCGTGGATGCTGAGAGACTGCAGCCAAAGCAGCTCCTTACCTACAGCTGTATGATGGCATCCCAGGGTGTGATGGGGGAAGTATGAGTTAGGGCCATGCTCAGCAGGGACTTGTTATGGATGTCACAAACCCTGCTGGCACATTTTTAGTGCTGAAGGGCTACTCAAGGAGTATATGGCAGATTTGCTCAGGGCACTCGACATGGAGGTGCTTGTAACAGCCTTAGAGTGTGGTCTCTGGGAGTGTGTAAGAGACATTAATTGTTAAATGGAAATAAAATCCAAAGACTGTTGTTATTTTTGTAGTGCTATCATGAAGGACAAAAATATCTCTAGTAGAAGTGAACTCCTTTCTTGAGATACCTTTTCCCTTGCAGTGAAATTCTCCCACATGTTAGAGAAGTGATTATAAAGAGCTAAAAAGCTGCCATGAATATCTTGTTAATTCCTTTGTGTTGAGTTGCTTGGTGAACCTTTACAAATGAGATTATTTACTCTCCAATTTCTCCATTGTCATTATCCTTCTATGTGTGATAACAGAAGCAAAGCAAAAGTAACTAGTAAAAGTAAGTGAAAATAGCATTTCATTCAGTTACAGGATGCTTTTATCAGGGCCCACAAAACAGAGATGAAAAATAACACAGGTGTAAAATGCAGATGGATAAAAGACAGCAAACGGCAGGAAGAAAAAAAAACCCGGATAACAAACCTTGAAAGAGGAGAGCATCTTCCTTCTTCATGATAAACTCTTTAAATTCAGTTTTCTGGCTTGTCTTGCAATAAGGTGATGAAACAGTATTATTACAAGCATTACAGTTATGCTGTGCTTCAGGAAGTGCAGGGCTGGTTGCAATCCCTGAAACTGGTTTTAGGCACTGGCAAAATTCCCAGCATGTTTTTGGGGGTTGCTAGCCTTTTCAAGGAAGGAGAGATTTCATGTAGGAGATACTTGCACTACTTTGCACCTTTGTTTTTATTGGTGAGAGTCAATTACAAACAAAGACATTAGATTAAGAATTAATTTTCAACTAGTACGCACAACCAGCATTGCAACATTTTACCTTATGTGTGATGGGTATTCCAGTGCTTTGTTTTTCTTATATTTTTAGGCTGCAGAACAGATAACATTGAAGTACTGCTCATACCAGTGAACACATCATCTTGTTTGACCTTTCAGAAACTATTGATATTATTGATTTTTAAACAGTAGAATAATAGGAGAAGGCAGCCCAAGCCATGAATATGTTTTGTTGCAGCCTCTTTTTAGAATTAAGAGGCTCTCTTTTGATACATAATTTATTTAAAAGGCATCTGTGTACTTGAATGCAGAGGCATAGTTCAACGTTCTGTCTACTGTCACCATCATCTATCATATTGAAGTACTTTTAATAGATTTATGCAGACAGGAAGGTGACTAACTTTACTTTCTGTTCCATTATTCATGTGTTGTCCTGAGGGGACCTTTGTTGATATTACAGTGTGCCTCCTGAACAACCTTTGTTCAGAGTAGGAAAACTAAGTGTTTTTATCCTGGACAAACAATGAATAATGCACAGTATTGTAGAACTATCCTAAGGGCACATACTTGAAAACATTGAAGATGCTGAATAAAATGGGTTTCTGCAAGAGTTTTAAAATCCCTGTTTTAACATACATCGTCCTCTGGACATGGTTTAGAATCACTGCAGCCAGTCCAATCCATTTTATTTTTTCTTTTGAGTAGGGAGATAATATAAAAGATTACCATTTAAAAGATCTAGCTCTGAGTTAGAGTATCTCCTGTTAGAATTTCCAAGGCTGAAGCATTGGTTGATCAGTCATTCGCCGATAAAAGGAACAGGGAAATGTTCTTCACGGCCATCAGGATCATAATAACCTTAAAAACTTTCCTGAATTGCAGACAATTCAGCTGCACTTGGGATTTTCACAATTCACCATCAGTTCCTGCTTCTGGCTTTCATTTGTCATTGATCACATACTGGCTCTAAGAGACAAGAAAATATTTTATTCATCACTGTGTTCTCTCAAAAAAGTGATTTTGTAAAGCCAGCTGTTAGATTTTTCCTATTTGCTTGTTAAACAGATCCCAGTAACAACACAGTAAAAATGCTTAATGCGGTACAAAGGCATCTCTTCTTTTAGTTCTTCATGGTGAGCAATTATATGAGAATATTTGTTTGGGCACAGCTGTTTGTTCTGATTTTTTTTTTTTTTTTTTTTTTTCCAAAATTAGATGTTAGGCAAATAGCCATGGAAATCTTTATAAAGAATTAGAGTCATAATAGAGGGAAACAAATCCCACGAATCTTTTTAACAGCCCAAGTATTTTATATGCTAAGAAACTGTGTAATGTTACATGAAGGGATGTTCTGGAGGACTGGAAGGAAGAAAAGGCACTCCTATATTCAGGAAGGTGAAGAAAGAGGATCCAGGGAACCACAGGTCAGCCAGTTTCACCTTGATCTTTGGGAAGTTGATGGAGCAAATAATCCTGGAAACTATTTCCAAACATATATGAAAGACAAATAGATGGCTGGGAGCAGTAAGCATGTTTGTGTGAAAGGGAAATCACACTTGACCAACCTGGTAGCCTACAATGAGATGACTGCCTTGGTGGATGAAGGGAGAGTAGTGGATCCTGTTTATCTCATCTTCAGTAAGTCTTTTGACACTGTCTCCCATAACATCCCATAGACAAACTAATGAAATATGAACTAGATAAATGGACAGTAAGGTGAATTGAAAACTGAGCTGCCAGACTGAGAGGCACACAGTCCAGCTGGAGGCCAGTGACTAGTGAAGTACTCCAGGGGTCAATACTGGAGCCAACACTGGCTAACATCTTCATTAATGACCTGGACAATGGGACAGAGTTTGCAGAGGATACAAAACAGAGAGGAGGTTTGATTCACTAGCTGGTTGTGCTGCCATTCAAATGGATCTCAGCAGGCTGGAGAGATGAGGTGACAGAAATTTCACAAGGTTCAATGAAGGAAAAAGCCAAGCCCGACCCCTGGGAGGAATCACCCCATGCACCAGTGCACACTGGGGACCCACCAGCTGGAAGGCAGCTCTGAAGGACTTGGGGGTCCTGGTGGAGAACAGCAGATCGTGAACCAGGAATGTCCCTTTGTACTAAAATAGGCCAAAGCCTCCTGGGCTGCATTAAGAAAATTGTTTCCAGCTGGTCAAGGGAGGTGATCATCCCTCTCTATTCAGCCCCGGTAAGACACATCTGGAATGCTGAGTCCACATTTAGGTTCCTGTGATGGTGCAATTTTTACCCCTCCCCGCCCCTCCTAGTTGGGCTGCTTGGTGCTAGGTGTGATTCCAGCCACATCCCCCAAGCTATACACCAATCTGTGGCGGTAAGGACTGATAACAGTAAGGCTTCCCCTTAAAGAGCCTGGCTCCTGCCCCTTCCAATTGCTCAGAAACAGTTATAACAGTCCATCGTCTCGTAATGGCCTGGCACACCTGTGCCTGGGATGTGCTCAAATGGGAACAATAACAGAGTTGCACATTCATCAAGTTCTTGTGCAACTGATGGATCTGTCAGAAGATATCTCACAAAAGTCAGTTATCTTGGACCCTATAAATTGCGACCACAAAAGAGACCCTTTGAGCTCTCCTAGATCACAGTGGGCCTGTAACCAGCATCTCCCCCATCTTCCCTGAGCTGGGACTCCTCTCAGGTACCAAAACCCTTAGGGTGTTGTCTGCTGCCAGAGCTGACGGAAGGGCAGGGTAAAGTCAGCATGCTGTAGTCTCAATTATTGCCCGTTGAGGAATGCCAAAGCATTGTATTTGCTCTAAACTCAAGAAGAGGTAAATTTTCTTTGAGCTAGCTTCTCTTTTACCCATTTTTTCTCTGCTTATTGTTGTGTGGGTATGTACTTCACTCTACTGGTTCCAAATACTTTTGTTTCTCTGTGTGTGTTTGTATGTTTTGTGTTCATTCTACTGGATCCAAATACTTTTGTTTCTGTGTGTGTGTTTGTATGTTTTGTGTATGCGCATGTATATATGTATAAATTAAGGTACCATTAAGTAAGTTAGTGTGAATCTTGTCATTTTAGAATCTGTAAATAAGTTGCTTTTCTTTCTTTCAACATTTCTGAATTATTTTGTAATGATGAATTGCTGTTAGTTATTAATAAATCTAGTTTTCCTGCTAAATCATTATCGTGTCAATACTTAAATCTGCAACAGTTCCCCAGTGGAAGAGAGATATGTACTTACTAAACTGTGACCAAGGAAGATGTCCATGAAGATCGTTTGGGGATGGGAGCATCTGACATACAAGGAGAGGCTGAGAGAGCTGTGACTGTTCAGCCTGGAGAAAAGAAGGCTCAGGGAGGATCTTACCAACATGTGCAAATACCTGTTGGGGGTGGAGTAGAGAAGACAGAGCCAGACTTTTCTCTATGGTGCCCAATGACAGGACAGGAGACCATCGGCACAAATTTTAATACAGATAATTCTGTCCAAATGTAAGAGAAAAAAATTCTTTACTGTACAGTGATCAAATACCAGAAGAGGCAACACAGAGATGTTGTAGAGTCTGCATCCTTTGGTGATATTGAAAACCAAGGTGGATATGATCCTGGAAGACCTGCTGTAGCTGATCTAGCTTGAGCTGGACTAGATGATCTCCAGAGGTGCCTCCCAACCTCAATTTTTCTGTGTTTCTATGATTCTGTAATCTCTGATTCTGTGTATAATTCATCTTTTTTGCTTTATAACAATTTGTCTTTCATTTTTTTACATCTTATCAGAGGAGGACAGGGCCATCAAGGTTTATGACTTACAGAAAAAAGAGTAGCTGTGTTGCAAAAACCAAATAGCTTTTAAGGTTTGACAATGATATTTAGATGTTTGAGACATTCACCAAAAGAAAAGCTTTTTTCTTCTTTCATATTCGTAGGTGATTCAGTTACTGCAAGTGGAAACCCAGAAAAGACAAATCTGAATTAATTTGTTTCTTTTAATAAATGACACACATAATCATCATCATCATCATCATCATCATCATCATCATCATCATCATCTGTTGGAACAGATTACCAGTGAATGTGGAATTGTATCCTGTCTTTTTAAATCAAATCTGGGTGGACAGTCAAGGCTGGATAAAGATCAAGTTCTTCTTTATCCCAAAGTTCAAGAGAAAAGCCACCTTAAGTGAAGATTTTGTCAAGGAGAGGAAAACATGACAAATTGTTTCTACATTATCCTAGGGAAGTGCCCAGAGAAGTGTATTCAAAACCAATTTTCCTTCCCATCCCCACTGTTTAGCTGGTGCAATGCACATGAGTTGCTACAGAGGTGCAGCAATTGGTATGTCAGGAGGGGGTGCAGGGGAGGAAATTTTCTTTCCAGGGCTCTCCAGGGAAGCTACATGAAATCTGGATGATGGGTAGCTGGTAGCACCTCTGTTTGCAGAGGCAACATGTATTTTAGGTGGCAGGGCAGCCTCACTGGGGTGGTGTCCTCTGACTTCTGCCCAGAATGTGACCACTCCTTCCGCAGTATCAACAGTGGGGCTGCTTTGCTCCTTCCCTGGCATCCCCATCCATCATAATATCCTGGGTATATCCAAAGTCCTGCTGTGTCTGAGGAAGGACACTTCCTATAGCACCTACAACAGCCAGAACCTACTTCACCTCCGCAACTATGAGCAGAGTAACCACCAATATGAACCAACAAGCTGCTGTAGCTCCTCTATTCTTGGACTCCAGGCTCTGCTATCACCAGGCACATGCTGAACCCAGGAGGCTCCAGGGACTGTTCAGGCCAAGCATAACAGTGTCTATCAAATTAAGGCATCCAGTGGGTTGGTCAGTACTGGAAAGTAGGTCATCTGGGTCACTGAGAGCATCTTCTGATACCTAAATGGAAATTCAGATTTCTCAAGAGAGAATTCCATGCTGAAGTGTGTACTGTGTGAATACTTGGGTCAAAACCTCACAGTTGGGCTCATTGCCACAGTACAGTGACCTTATTATTGGACTTGACTTCCTGACTTCATGGTGGTTCAAATATATCCGTCGTATTTCATGGTATGGGTGGGCCTGAAGCACATATTCAGTCTTGTCATCTCAGCTGAGAAATGTTAACTTTTCAGGCTCCTCCTTATTTTCAGTGATGTGCCCATAAACTTGAGGGGTTTCCTCCCTTTCTGCATCTTTCTCATTGCTCCAAACCCCTTTTCTCTGATGACACTTCAGAATGATTTATGAGTTAGAGCTTCTAAAACATTTTCCTGGAGCTTTATTTATTAAATATTTTTGAAAAGGTGAAAGTTAACTGAAAGTTTTGCTTCACTCTTTTTCTAGGAGCTTGATTATTAATTTATAACATTTATAACAGGTAGGCTGCTCATATGTACTAAAGGCAAAATATAACTAAGGTGGTTATGAAAACATAACTAATAATGGGGACTTGTTCTTCCTTGCAAGTACCTTAGTCCCATAAATGCTCCCCAAGCATGTGCTTACCCATGCTGCCCAGATGCCTATGCTTCATAAAACCTGATGCAGTGAAAGCTGAATTGACTGCTTTCAAGGGTCATTCTGAGAGCTTCATTATTTAATTTTTATTTCAGTCTGGGCTGTGTTGCTTACACAGGAAGTTTCGCTTGACTTTTAGTACCTTAAAAATATTGTAATAACACTGCTTAGGTCTTGCAGTTCTGAGTAGTGACTTTATGTGCACAAAGAGACATTCACCACTCTGCAGAGCTCATGTATTACTTAAATCTTACAAGTTTAATATAGATTTACATATTGCATAGAATGTTCTGGCCTTCTCCCATGAAGGACTTCCAACCGTGGGAGAAACACTTCTCCACAAGGATATATCCTGAAATTGGTAGTACATACCAAATGAGACAAAGGTCCTTCCCCTTAATCTTTATGTATTTTATGAAGACTATAGCTAGCAAATACAGATATACTGACTCTCTGGGGAAGGGGGATGAATAGTAGAAAAGTACTGCTGGTTTTAGCCCCAGTACACAAGCTGCCTGTGTTTCAACCTGCAATACAAATCTCCCCTGATGAATGCAACAGTTATGATTTTATTGTCCAGGATGATGAATGCAGAGATGGTAATGGCCAAAGAGAGTCTACATATGAATCTCAAAGAGATTAATGCAGCTGTAAGGCAGTTAGGTCCTGTTTCTGTTATCTTGCTAAGAAACTACCACTTGTAGATTGGTAATTAGAAGTTAGTACTGTCCTCAGGAGTTACTTTTCAAAAATCCAAGCATAAATGAAAAGCTAAGGGTGAGGGGATCATCTGTCTGCATGACTGAAGTGGCCAAAGTTTTTTAATTGTTTTTGAAAATTACCCTCCTTCAATGGCTGTCCAGTGACTACTTCAACCTCTCCTTGAAGAAATTAGTTTTGAGAGTATAGAGAATGGTGTTCAAGGCCCTGTGCTTTGGCAGAACAGATATCACTATCCAGGAAGGGACAGTGTCTAGGACAAAAGGTAAGATACTTCATATGCTCTGTTGTAGGAATGCTAAAGAAGCAGACATGTCTCTATGTAATTTTTACTTTATGTCCTTTATTTTACTTTATGTCATGTCACTTTATATAATTTTTTGTGGAATGTGACCGTCGTATTATTTTTGTAAGAAAGGGGTTTGAATTCAACATTGCTTATTGTGGTTTTCATTTTGTTCACCATGGGTTTTCATGAGAAGGTGAAAAAAAAGATCTTTTCACCAGACAGTGTCTTTCTCTCTACTGGAATTTAATAAAAATCCATCTCTCTTTAAGATAGTATTTAATATAAATCTAAATCCTATACCTACTTTTCACATGACAGGTTTCATCAGTAGGTTTCAAAATGCCTTACAAAAGCTATCATTATTATTTTACAGAGGGGAACCTGGAGCAGAGAAGGGTGAAGTGACTTGCTCAGAGGGCCTTGAGCTGGGCTGTGTGTAGAGCCTGACCATCATGCACCCCACACCAGCCACAGTTGTACATCTTCTGAACACCCTCATGATGACCATGTTTTATTTTTCACAACCTACATGTAATCACTTTCCTCCTGGTTATGGAAATGGAATTCAGTGCTCCCAATGAGGCTAAATAGGTTTTATGAGAAAACTGTTGACAATTTACTACATTTCTTTAATGCATTTTGTGTTATGGAGAATTATTTACCCAATTTTCTACAAACATTAGGTATCAATTTTCTAGAAGTATTATGAGAAAGCAGGCTGCCTTTATTACCATGTTATCTGTTAGCAGTGCAAGGTTAGCAGGGCTGCATATAACCAGTGTGGTGACAGAGAACTGTGACACTGTGCAGCTCCTTTGTGGACTGGCAGGGGAGAATGTGTGCTGCCCTACCTGTAGTCTCCTTGGGACCCCGTGGAAATCACTGCCCGCACTTACAAATGCTGTGTCTGGGTAGCTTAAAGACCCTCCTGTTGCAGTTTTGTTTTCCAGGTGATCAAACTAATGGACTTACACATATTACTGTGGGATTTTGCAGCTGTAACAGAGGAGAACCTCTCCCCTGGATAGCCTGTTCTGGTTTTCACCTATATACATGGATTGAAGATTGTATGTATGGAGTTTAAAGCTCGATTTCTAAATGTAGAAAAATTCAAATACTTTGGACAATACTTACTCTTCACCAATGATTAACTAGAATTCCTCTGGCAGAATTGGTTTGGTTTAAATTGAAATTTAACAAAAGAAACCACATACACACAGCGTTACTTGGAATAAGGAGATTTCAATGACAAAGGCAGGAATCCAGCAGATGGCATCAGTGAATACTATTTAAAAAAAAATGTTGATTGGCAACAGAAACATCCCTGTGTATGTGACTCCTTACCTCTGATGTCTGAAGGGCAGGTTTTTGAATGGAACAAAACATACCGACCTATGAAAACATGACGATGATAGAGGCTAGCAGGTTCATACCTGTGGAGTAACAAGATTCAAAACAAATGGCATTGAAGTGGTCTTTCTTCCCTTTCTCCCAACCACTTCTCTGTTTCATTCTTTTCCATCATTTTGTTACAATTTTTACGTTAATGTGTATGAGATACTTAGATACCAATTTTATGTTAGAAACAGCTCCTCAATATTGTCTAGTGTCACATAGCCTGCTCACATACCACGTGTTCCCATCTGTTACACAGCGAGATGTAAGTTGTAAGAAGTTACTATAGAAACACAGTTAATGCACAGCATGGGTGGGCTCCTGATTCTACAGAGATCTGGTCTCCTGACTAGAAATGCTGCAGTAAATCTGAAGCAGAAACCACCTGCAGGACTCTCAAGTACTATGGAAAGAACTACGTATTCCTCAGTGAAGTGACAAACCAATCTGAGGCATATGTTAATTTCGGATTGGATTTCTCAGTTCTGTATAAATATCCATTCCAAATTACTGATGGAAGAACACGTGCAGAGCAAGCTGTGCAACTTGTATTTTAATCACACTGCGCTGTGTTGCACATCAAGGCTTTTAACAGTTCATCAGATGGCAACTCCAATGGGCTGGAGTACACAAATAAGCAGCTGAAAGCAATTGGAAGAGCCGGTTATGTCCAGATCCCAGCACCTCTGTACTGGGTTTGCATGGCAAACTTTTGGTAGCAGGGGTGCTACAGGGGTGGCTTCTGTGAGAAGCTCATAGAAGTTTCCCCTATGTCTGGTAGAGCCCATGCCAGCCGGCTACAAGACAGATCTACCTGTAGCCAAGGCCGAGCCCATCAGTGATGGAGGTAGAACCTCTGGGATAACATATTTAAGAAGGGGGATAAACCCAAACAACTGCACAAGACCAGCAGCAGTCAGAAGAGAGGAGTGATAATATGTGAGAGCAACAACTGCAGACACCAAGGTCAGTGAAGAAGGAGGGGCAGGAGGTGCTCCAGGTGCCAGAGCAGAGATTCCCCTGCAGCCCGTGGGCAGCCCATGGTGAGGCAGCGGTGCCCCTGCAGCCCACAGAGGTTAATGGTGGAGCAGATGCCCATCTGCAGCCCGGGGAGGACCCCACGCCAGAGCAGGTGGATGTGTCTGAAGGAGGCTGTGACCCTGTAGGAGGCCCACACTGCAGCAGGCTCCTGGCAGCACCTGTAGCCCCATGGAGAGAGGAGCCCACGCTGGAGCAGGTTTTGCTGGCAGGATTTGTGATACTGTGGGGGACCCACGCTGGAGCAGTTTGTTCCTGAGGGACTGCACCCTGTGGGAGGGACACCACGCTGGATCAGGAGAAGAGCGTGAGGAGTCCTCCCGCTGAGGAGAAAGGAGTGGCAGAGACAATATGCGATGAACTGACAGCAACCACCATTCCCATCTATCTGTGCTGCTGGGGAAGTAGGAGATTGAGAAACTGTGAGTGAAGTTAGCCCAGGAAGAAGACAGGAGTGGGGGGAAGGTGTTTTAAGATTTGTTTTTTGTTTTTTGTTACCTGACTCTGACTTCTAATTGTCAATAAATAGAACTAATTTCCCCAAGTGGGGTCTGCTTTGGCCATGATGGTAATTGCTGAGTGATCTCTCCCTGTCCTTATCTCAACGCACAAGCCTTTTGTTGTATTTTCTCTCCCCTGTCCAACTGAGGAGGGGGAGTGATAGAGCAACTTTGATGGGCACCTGGCATCCAGCCAGGGTCAACCCACCACAGCCTGAAGACAGGCTCTTGTTCAGAAATATGGATTCTTACAAACTGAAAGAATTGGAGAGTGTAACATAATAATTTTATTGATGGGAAATCACTACATGAATCTCATTTGACATGTGTATTGCCTTTTTTATTTCTACTCAGTATAATTCTAAAAAACTAGTTTTATCTTTTGATTTGTAGCTTTTCAGTCTTTTTTATATCAAGAGATAAAATTAGGAATAACTGTTAAATGTGTATGTACTGGCAAAATAACCCTCATATCTCTGCAAATGCAGGACAGAGAGAGAAGATTGTTTGATAGCAGTTTGAATAATTCTCAGTCTTTGCTGTGAGTGAATGCTCTGATGCTGAGCATGCCCATCTCATATATATTTCAGGCTGAAGTTTCTGTGTTTTATTCTGTTCATTACCAGTTGATTTTATATATATATATATATATATATATATATATATATATATGTTTAATCATTATTCTCTTCTAGTATACTGCATGTAAAGCTGTGCTTTTAAAGTTTCATTCCATATAGACCTCCCAACCAGGATAAAGAGGCAGACAAAATATTCTATAAGCAGACAGGAGAAGTCTCACAATCGCTAGCCCTTATTCTTGTGGGGGACTTCAACTTACCATATGTCTGCTGGAAATTCAATACAGCAGAGAGGAAACAGTCTAAGAGGTTCCTGGAGTGTGTGGAAGACAACTTCCTGACACAGCTGGTGAGTGAGCCAACTAGGGAAGGTGCCCCACTGGACCTGTTGTTCATGAACAGAGAAGGACTTATGGGTGATGTCTTGCAGGTGATGTGATAGTTGGAGGCTGTCTGGAGCACAGCAATCACAAAATTATAGGGTTTTCACTTCCTGGAGAAGTAAGGAGGCAAGTGAACAGAAATGCTACCCTGGACTTCCAAGTTTTGGAGATTTAGGAGAATGGTTGACAGAGTCCCTTGGGAGGCAAACCTGAAGGGCAAAGGAGTACAAGAATGCTGGATATTCTTCAAAAGGGAAATTTTAAAGGTGCAGGAACAGGCCATCTCCATGCGCTGAAAGATGACCTGTCAGGGAAGAAGACCAGCCTGGCTGAACAGAGATCTTTGACTGGATTTCAGGAAAAAAAAAAAAGGTTTATCATCTTTGAAAGAAGGGGCAGGACACTCAGGAGGACTGCAAAGACATCATGAGGTTATGCAGGGAGAAAATTAGAAGGGCCAAAGGTTAACTAGAACTTAATCTGACTACTGCCACAAAAGACAGTAAAAAATGTTTCTATAAATACATTAGCAACAAAAGGAGGGCTAAGGAGAATCTCTGTCCTTTATTATATGTGGGGGGAAACGTAGTGACAAGGATGAGGAAAAGGCTGAAGCACTTAATGCTTTTTTGCCTCAGTCTTTAATAGTAACACCAGTTGTTCTCCAGGTACCCAGCCCCCTGAGCTGGAAGACAGGGATAAGGGGAAAAATGAAGCCCCCATAATCCTAGAGGAAATGGTTAGCCACCTGCTACACCACTTAGACACACATAAGTCTATGGGGCCGGATGGGACCCACCCAAGGGTACTGAGGCAGCTGGTAGAAGTGCTCATCAAGCCACTTTCAATCATTTATCAGCAGTCCTGGCTAACTGAGGAGTCCCAGTTGACTGGAAATTGTCAGATGTGACGCTCAGCTACAAGAAGGGCTGGAAGGAAGATGTGGGGAACTATAGGCCCATCAATTTGACCTCAGAGTAGGGGAAGGTTATGGAGCAGTTCATCTTTGAGTGCCATCACGTGGCATGTTCAGGACAACGAGGTGATCAGGCCCAGTCAGCATGGGTTTATGAAAGGCAGGTCCTGCCTGACAAACCTGATCTCCTTCTATGACAAGGTGACCCACTTCATGGATGAGAGAAAGGCTGTGGATGTTGTCTACCTAGACTTTAGTAAGATCTTTGACACTGTTTCTGACAGCATTGTCCTGGAGAAAGTGGTTGCTCATGGCTTTTTGCTGGGTAAAAAGCTTGTTGGGTGGAGCCCAAAGGGTTGTGAATGGAGTGAAATCCAGTTGGCAGCTGGTCACAAGTTGTGTTCCCCAGGCCTCAGTATTGGGGCCAGTATTCTTTAATATATTTATCAATGATCTGGACGAGGGTATTGAGTGCACCCTTGGGAAGTTTACAGACAAGGGAGTTTTGATTTGCTTGAGGGTAGGAAGGCTCTACAGAGGGATCTGGACAGTGCTCTCAGAAACCTGATCTAGTTGAAGATGTCCCTGCTCATGGCAGGGCGTTGGACTAGATGACCTTTCAAAGTCTCTTCCAACCCAAACCATTCTATGATTCCATTATAAATGTGCAACCAGCACTCAGCACATGAGGTCCTTCTGTGGGCCTTTGGGAGGTATTACAACATGAACATTAATAGTGCAGTGAAAAGTGCATCTATCAGTGAAAGTTCTGTAGACTGACTGTCAGTTTCTCTAGTAATATAATATTTATCAATAATTACAACATAGTAAAAATTCAATTTACCAATAAATATATCAAGACAATGAGTAGCTGTTGCCTCCACTTTCTTCTATTCGACCAGAATTCAATGGGAAACAAACTTCATTTTCCCTGTAATAATTTCCAAAAATGTTTTCATCCCAGAATGAGATTGGTGCTATGGCAAATCCAGCAATCCATATGGATATAAGAATCACTACTGTCTGCTGTTTTCCAGGATGGTTATTGCTGAAGGGAAAGACAGTCACTAAATATTTTGCCATGGTCAGATATTGCAACAGCAGGACTGACAGCTCTGTATGTAGCATGGCAGTGAACTTTGTGATAGGACATGGTAAACTTCTATCCACAGCACAGCACAATACCGTCCACCATATTCAACATCAAAAAATCCAGTGAAGAACAACTACACCCCCATTAGACAATCAGCGTCTACTTAAGAAATAGATTCTATAGTTTACTGAAAATAGCACTGAAACGCTTTAGATATAGTATACATACATATTTAGGCAAACCCTGGCTGGCATTCAAAAAGAGTTTAATCCTGTGTTTGTGGCATCAGAATTCATGTGCTGTGGGGCTATAAGCTCCCTGGACACAAATGGAAGGGTGGAAGCTGGTGTTAGGATATGAGTGACAGTGTTGCTGAAGAGGGCTCCCATGAGCATATGCAAAGATCCAGGGTTGAGCTCCCTGGCTGTGACCAGCATGGTGGCTTTTGCAGATAACAGAATATTGAATCACTGCAATATTTGGTACACAGGCAGCCAGCCCTGGAGAGAGGCGACAGCGGTGTCTGGGCACTGCTCAGGGTACAGATACTGCAGCAGGGGAGTTTCAGCCAGGATCAAGCTGAAAGAATCTCAGGCAGAGTGTATGAGACCTGGCAGGTCTATGCCACTACATAGTATATACATGACACTATATAATAAATGCACAGAAGATCTCTGATATCTTACCTGGGATTCACCTCTTCTAATTTTACACATCCACAATATATATCTATTAACAAAGTGAATTCATTTTACCTGACTTCAGCCATTTACAAAGCTGAAGATCGGAGCCAGTCGTGCCTTGGCTGTATTTACAGTCAATGAAGTCAACAGATACTTTTGGGACATGATTCATTAGGCATTCTTTGGTGTCTTTTTTAGAGTTAGGTAAATTGCACAATTCATTGACTATAAAGAGAGCACAAAGTTCATAGACATCTGCACTGTAAGCCTCTGAAGTCATGCAAGATAAAATCTTTGCCGTGTGAAGTTAACATGCAGTCAGAAAGCGAAGTTTGTAGGCTTGGCTAACAATGAGAAGGAAGGTAATAATAGCATCATTTAAAGGGTTAATCACCCAAAGACAGTGTCATACTATTGCACCATAAGCTTGCAAGGAAATAGGAGTTGGCCACAGTGAATATGAAATTGGTCCCATGTTTGTATTGGCTTGAAGATTCTTAATTTGGGAACACCTGCTGTGCAGGATATTGTATGATCATTTGGAAGTACTCACATTTTGAGATATAAAATTCAAAAATAAAAGAAGCACTTAGTAGTTCCTGTGGGGGGGGAAAAAAAAGAGAAGAGAAGAGAATGGAAGGGAAGAGAAGAGAAGAGAAGAGAAGAGAAGAGAAGAGAAGAGAAGAGAAGAGAAGAGAAGAGAAGAGAAGAGAAGAGAAGAGAAGAGAAGAGAAGAGAAGAGAAGAGAAGAGAAGGGAAGGGAAGAGAAGAGAAGAGAAGAATTTCAGTTGGAAGTGACTTACAATGATCATCTAGTCCAACTGCCTGACCACTTCAGATGATGATGATTTGACACATCACAGAATAAATTTAGCCAGCAAGTAGTCTAACACTAGCTAGCTAGGTGGATGGTTTACATGCTAAGGGTCTCTAAAATCAGATCTTTTACTGTCCTTGGCAGAAGGATTTTGCTTGCCTTAACAGTCTGTGGAATGTCTGTAAAATTACTTAAATTTGGTAATGAACATTATCACATCTTATAAGTTTCAATTCATTGACCATTAGTCTCATAAATAGTTCTCTGCTTCAGTGGCAGTGCTCTCATAAAGGAAGCTTGTGGAACAGGACATAAAGTCTCTAATACAGTAAAGCCTGCAAGAGCAGGATTGTTTTGAAATGTGTCCTTACATCCCATTGACTTCTAAAAGATTTAAAAATATGTTCTGGTATATAAAAATAATAAAACATGAAGGATAGATCTGCAGATAAAATACTGATGTGGTATAATTTATAGCTATGAAATATATGAACAATGATATGTTAAATTTTGCATGTTGATGTGGTCCTATTAGTTGTATCCACCATCTGCTGGTAAGTAAGTGGACAGTAGCTGATTTGAGTTTTATTTTTCAAGAAGTAGTGAAGGGTGAGGAAAGATTGTAATATGAGCTCTTTTGAAATAAAGTAAAAAAGAATATTGCAGTTGAAGAAGATGCTTGCATTCACGTCATAGAATAAGAAAATACAAATATTTGGGAGCAACTCTAGAAAGACCAAAACCAGTTGGAAAAACTAAGCCTGCAGATTTCTCATCAAGAATGACATTTTAATTATTTAGAGGCAAGAGGCATTTGAGTATATATCCTGTCTGACAGTAAGTGTGAAAGTGTGACATTCCTAAAGCCCTTTGCCTCAGGTCAGGGATCGTAGTTCAGAGGCACTTGGTGTTATTGGCATGTAGCTGTGACATTACTGTGAAGAAAAAAGTCATGCTTTATGACAGCGAATTAAAATGTCTATACAGTGCATGTTCTATCTTCTCTATGAACATACATGGCTTTCATTCATGTCCAAAGTATAATCACTTTTCTGTTTCTTAATTTGCCTCCCAGTTTTGGTGCACACGAATGAGGAATTCTACTTCTGCCTGCTAAGTTTAAGGCTACAGTAACTCCTGAGTAAGCAAATGGTTTTACTTGTTCTGCTTCAGCCAGAAAAAGAAAGTGTGAAGGGAAGAAAAAGAAGAGATATGATCTGATCTAGAAATGAGGGAACAAAATGAGGAGCATGTTTCCTTTCTCTGTTTGAAATAGTGAAATATTTCATCTATTTTTGCAGAAATTGGGCTACCAGTGAAATTAATATGGAAAAGCAACACCATGGGGTAGTTTTGGACATTGTAATATGGACCTCTTGCTCCCTTAATTATCCCTTGTTTTATTTTGCATACATACATACATGTAGGAGAGGTCCCTTGTATGTTGAAACGTTCTTCCGTTTATAGTTGGAATCTTAATCATTTCCAGGTAATTTAAAAATATGTAACTGTTATGATCTGTAAATACAATATATGAAATAAGTCTTTCTATAGTTATCAAATTTGGAATTACACAAACAAGCTTTTTCTTAAATTATAGGTTTTAAAGAAAGCATGTTATGCAAAAATCCTGACTGAATTCAGTAGGAATGACCCTATGACTGTTGATCACATTGAGCTCTTTACTAGAAGGTTCTGTAATGGAGGTGTGCATTTAGCCTGAACTCCCCCTGTAGTTATGCCATTTGACAACTGATGCAATATCCATTAAGGGAAGCACAAGAACTGATTGCACAGGTTTTTGTCTCTTTCCCTGGGTGCTAAGCTCAGCTGCTCACAGCAGTGTGATTTAGAATCTTACTATTATAAACCTTGGCCAGAGGGCCTTCTGACTAACAAAGGAGTCACAGAACTGAAAGAACTAATAAGCCCAGAACAAGCAGAGATAAAAGACAGCTTCTGCTATGAGAATCAGAAGAAGAGAGGAAGAAATAAGACAAGAAAACAAAATGTGTAACTCTCTCAAGTTTTCCTTGGTGAAGCGAGAATTCCCCTCCATTGTTCAAAGGAAGATTGACCTACAAGCTTTTGAGAAATCCGAACTGCTGGGATGTAGCTGTGGGCCAGCTGAGGAAAGACAAGAACACAGATCTTCTGGGTTTGAATTACTGGAAGCAGCTGATGTTAGGCAGCTTCCCTTTGGAAGGACAAACATACAGTCTAGCAGACTGAGGGAAGCTGAATATTTTGTCACATTTCTGGAGTTTGCACAAACCAGAGGTACTAGATGCCTAGCTGCAGCCGTGAGTGATTCAGCAGGAGTGTGTACAACGAGAAGTACAAATCACTGAAGAGCGTGTGTCTGCAGGTCAGAACCTGGGCCTTCTTCCTTTAGCCATCCAAAGCACTAAGATGATTTTAAAAAAATTATTTTATTTTTAAATTTTGTAGATTCAGTCATCTGGGTTGAGTTTTGTTTCACCTGTCATCAAACCTCCTCACTGTTGCTGAGTTTCCTTTAGTCAGTGGAGAAGCATATCCTCAGACATGGCTAGGTCAAAGGACTCTTGTCTTGCAAGGTTACTTGTTTTCTGCTGACTATAGAGGGAGCCTCACAGAGAAGAAATCTTTACAAAGATAGATTAAAATATATAAGAAAATTTAACATTAGAAAATATTAGCTTGGATAACCAGACCACATAAAACATTAAGGTTATATATTCATTTGATAAATGAAGAGAGCCAAGGTTCGGGCATAAGCATCTATCCATGATGCCTCATTGTTTTGTCCCTTGTGGGCTAGTTAAGCCAGTTATATTTAGTAGCATAAATGGAGCCTAGGGACCAAAGACACCTACTAGGATCAGTCACGTGATGAGACTGAAGGATGTTTAGTGTGCAAGTAAGTTCCTCCTTCCCACCCCAAAAGTGAGAGAAAAACACAGAACTGAAGGAGAAGAGTATAGTCACGGGCAGATGCGGTGTGCTTGCAGCAGATGTAGACTGCCTTACATGAGAGACGCAGAGCATTGAAAAATGTTTGTGTGGAGTGCCATGGGGCAACCTGCTTTGCTCATGTCATGTGCCAAGAAGAAAGCACAGGGTGTGGACGTACGAGGCAGGCAACCAGGGACACCTGCAAGCAGAAACGTTATACAAAATTTCGACTTCCGTTTTGCTGTAACACAGACAAGAACAGGACAACAATGGGTGTATGTGACTATCCAAACAGATCCTGAGGAAATGCTGGTAGCAATTAAAATGAACCCTGAAAAAAAAAAAAAAAAAAAAAAAAAAAAACATGGTGTGATTCCATAGGACTTGCTGGCTGGGCAGGACAAATGCTCCATACATCAGGGAAATGTGTTACTAAATATCAGTGAAAGAAAAAGGCTTGTATAATATTACATGCATGCAGGCAAACCCAGTACTGGCACTGAAAGCCTTAAAAGCATTCAACTTGATAAAATCCTAATGGTGATAAAGCCATGAAAGGACACTTTGTGTAAGCATTTCCTGAAGTGTCTGAAAGCAGAACTTCATTCTGCAACATCCCAATAAACGTTCAGTCTACGAATTCAGTGTCAGGAGCACATGTGCTGAAGGATTAGCAAACCCAAAAAGGACAGAAACAGTGACAGAACTTAATTATTTTGCACATTTGGCTATAGTGGAAAATGAAAAGAAGCCACTGGAATAGGTTGTTTGATTAGCTGGGATTGAAACAGGAGGAAGAAGTCCTGGAATAATCAAAGACAACCATAGCCACCTGACAGAGGCAAAAATGCTAACAGAAACCTGTGATACTGAGTGAGTCCATTGCAGTAGATACTCAGTGCAGGTACTGGCATACTTGGACTGCAGTGCATCATTTTCACCTCACCAGTTGGGCAATAACATTTCAAGTGATTTGATACAATATCTGCACAGATGATATTTTAGGGAAAGATGTGTGAAATACTGAAGAGTGACAGGAACTGAAATCTTGTCAATGATGCTCTAGTAACATGAAAAACAAACCCCATTCTATTCATACAGTGCAGCTGGCATAACCTGAAACTGGTTCACAGCAATGACAAGTCAGTGTACAAAAGATATATTTTGGTCATGTTTTAGAAAAGGGAAACATCACAACTGAACAAAAAGAAAAATAACAAAATTATCACCAAGTCAGATGATCTGCTTAGATAAAAGGCACTTGAGTTGTTGTATCCCTCTGAAATGACTTTGATGAAAGGAGAAAGAAAAACTGATCCCAAGGATTCCAAATATGATTTACAAAGCACATATTAATCTGGTAAGATGGGAAAAAGCCTGAATTTGAAAGCCCTGACAGAAGAGGTGAGTAATGACTTCAGCATTTCTAAAGAGTCCCACAAAGGAACTGCAGGGAATCTCTACTAGATGTGACTATGTGTGTGTAGCACCTACCCAGGCCTTACAACCAACACAGTGTTATTGCTATGGCTGTATCAATATTGCTCAGAGAAGCAATCCAACCCAAAGCATTCTAGTATTCAATGATTCTATGAATAAGACAGTTCTGTGAATAAGACTATGAGTGTTCATGTCCATTATAGGAAAAGATTAAATCCCAAGTTTTCCTAGGGCAGACATGCCTTTGATACCTAATCCAGCATCAGGGATTCCTGTATTTCCAAAGAACCTAGTTGATGTTCCTGTCTCAGGTATGCCCAGCTGTACTGTCTGTTTCACTTCTAGGAAGACAAAGAAGATTCTTTATGACAATAATGAAAAAATTCTATTTGAGGATTTAGTTTGTCCTTTGTCCTGGACTGAGCCAAGAGGCATTTTTTTCCCTGAGATTTTAAAATTTAAAAACTCTCTTTTGGATTATATGCTGTCTATCTAATGAAATAAAATGCCTGTCATCCTGTCAACAAGGATTCTGGAAAAATGAATGATTGCTGAAATCACTTTATTCTGGTTAATTCTAGCCCAGTTAGATTTCAGGGGGGATGGGGGGGGTTGGGGAGTGGAG
>NW_020799091.1:22488444-22573227 GCF_003259725.1 Athene cunicularia | reverse complement strand
GTTGGGGAGTGGAGGGGGGAGGGGGTGTGACGTTATGTCTGTCTTACATTCTTTGTTTCTGTACTGGGTGTTGTCAGTGGGAAATGTAGATCAGACACTCATTTTGACAGGCAGGCAGGTGGTACTATGACATTGGCAGTATCATATCTATCATGGTTAATGTGCTCTCAGATTGAAATAACTACACTTTCCCTTGCTGGTCAAGGTTTATATAGCAACAAAGCACGTCTCCATCCATATTTCAAAACAATGTCCTGTCTTGTGATTACTGTTTTGTTCCTGTGGTGGCTTATGGACTAGAATATTGATACTTGCTGCATTTAATTTTGTGAATATTAACCATAGAATTGTAGAATCAGAATGGTTTGGGTTGGAAGGGACCTTCAAGATCATCTAGTTCCAACCCCCCTGCCATGGGCAGGGACACCTTCCACTAGCCCAGGTTGCTCAAAGCCCCGTCCAACCTGGCCTTGAACACTGCCAGGGAGGGGGCAGCCACAGGGGCTCTGGGCAACCTGTGCCAGTGTCTCACCACCCTCACAGTGAAGAATTTCTTCCTTGTATCTAATCTAAACCTACCCTCTTTCAGTTTAAAACTGTTATCCCTCATCCTATCACTACAATCTCTGATAAAGAGTCCCTCCCCACCTTCCATGTAGGCCCCCTTTAAGTACTGGAAGGCTGCTGTAAGATATCCCCGGAGTCTTCTCTTCCCCAGGCTAAACAACTCCAACTCTACCAGCCTGTCCTCACTGGGGAGGTGCTCTAGTCCCACCAGTCATCTTCATGACCTCCTCGGGACTCACTCCAACAGGCCCATGTCCTTATATTGAGGCCCTCAGAATTGAAGACTACTCCAGATAGGGTGTCACAAGAGCAGAGTAGAGGGGGAGAATCACCTCCTTTGACCTGCTGGCCACACTTCCCTTGATGCAGCCCAGGATACGGTGGACTTTCTGGACTGTGACCGCACATTGCTGGCTCATAGTCAGATTTCATCCACTACTAGTCCAAAGTCCTTCTCCTCAGGGCTGCTCTCAGTCCACTCTCCACCCAGCCTGTATTTGTACATGGGATTGCCCCGACCCATGTGCAGGACCTTGCACTTGGCCTTGTTGAACTTCGTGAGGTTCACAGGGGCCCACCTCTCAAGACTGTCAAGGTCCCTCTGGATGGCACATCCCTGCCCTCCAGCATGTCAACTGCACCACACAGCTTGATGTTACCAGCAAACTTGTTGAGGGTGCACTCAATCCCACTGTCCCTGTTGCCAACAAAGTTGTTAAACGGCGCCGGTCCCAAGGCTGGCCCTGAGGAACGCCACTTGTCACTGCTCTCCACTTGGACATCGACCCATTGACCACAATGCTTTGAGTCTGACCATCCAGCCAATTCCTTATCCACGAAGTGGTCCCTCCATCAATTCCATGTCTCTCCAATTTAGAGACAAGGATGTCGTGTGGGACAGTGTCAAATGCTTTGCACAAGTCCAGGCAGATGATGTCACTTGCTCTTCCATTGTCTACCAGAGCTGTAACCCCATCATAAAAGGCCACCAAATTTGTCAGGCACGATTTGCCCTTAGTGAAGCCCTGTTGGCTGTCACCAATCACCTCTTTGTTTTCCATGTGCCCTAGCATATTTTCCAGGGGGATCTACTACATGATTTTGCTGGGCACAGAGGTGATATTGACTGCCCTGTCGTTCCCTAGGTCCTCTTTATTTCCCTTTTTAAAAAAGTGGGTTATGTTTCCCCCTTTCCAGCCAGTGGGAATTTTGCTGCACTGCCACAACTTCTTAAATGTGATGGACAATGGCTTAACCTCTTCATCTGCCAGTTCCCTCAGGATCCACAGATGCATCTCATCATAATGAAACAAAGAGTTGTAATTCAACTTTAAAAAGAATCTAAAAGGAAATTATTCTGGCACAGCTGTTGCATGATTGACTTGGTTATCCATCAAAAACCACTGAGGTGCCCTGGAGACACCTGTTTGAGATGCCCATGTAGAGCTGTCTGATCAGAAATAAGACCTACAAGAGACCTGTGGCCTTATGGATTAGCAGGTGACAGCCAGGTGGGATAGACACCTGAAGGCATCTCCAGAAGCACCAGACTTCATTACATAGTCAACTGAATAAACCAGTGGTGAACAAAGTCACTGGGATCTGGAGAAAGGCTTATCTCAACCTAGGTTAGCTCTTGGCTTGCTGAATGGCTCTCCAGACTAATACTCCATCTAGTATTATTTGGCATGTCCTGTGGTAGAGACATCTGTGTGGGCAGGCAGACATGACACAGGACCCATGAGAGACCGAAGGCTTTCTGAAGTGGGGATGCCATGCAGATGTCAAATAGAACTAGACATCTGACCTGTCAGCAACTGAACCCATTGCCTAAATTTTGCCCTTACTGTTATGACTTGACACACTGATCACCCAGTTACCCTTGGACATTTAGAAGGAGTCTGCAAAAAGGAACTGAGTATTACCCTGTGTGTTGACTTCCTCGTGGTGTTTCTCACTGTGTAGCACAAGGAAAAAATATCAAACAATGAGTTGCAGAAAAGCTGTTCAGATAATCATTCAGATTATTTCAGGATGTTTTCCTTTTGCTTAACAAAAAAATAGTGTGAATTTAGAATAACATTTGCTTCTTCTTTTGGACAGCATTTAAGAAAAAAGCCATATGGCACATAGAGAAAATTTAAAAAAAAAATGCTGTAGCCTTGCTTTTCAACCTTGAATCCAATGGAATTATAAAACGTACTTTTAGATGAGGATGAATCTTTGCAAATTAAAGAAAAAAATAAGAAAAATGAATTCAAGTTTTGTGTGAAAAATTTTTTTAAAAAGTGGCTGAAACCTGAACCCTGGAATATATTTTATAAACCACTCCAAAGAAGAGTTTATAGAAGTTCTAAAATATTTGCTACTATTTATTTATGTTTATGTCTTTATCTGCCCAGGTGTCCTAGTTGTACTTGTGAAATTTATTCTAAATTTTTGTGTTTTGATTGCTCCTAGGCATATTATTTGTAAATAGCAGTAATACTGAGCAAACTGTATGGCTGTTATTTGTGTATTTTGGCCTGCTAACTTAGTGTGATGAAGGAATAGAAGTATAGAAGAATAGAAGTACACTCAGCATCTTAGAGAATGTCATTCAATAATTCACAAGCCTTTTGTAATTAAGGAATATTTATCCTGGAAAGAAAGGATATTATTTAGTGAACTATGTTAGTAAAATATTTCAGGTTTTACTTACAAAGACTGAAGCTGCTGAAGACTTTTAGTGTGATCCCCAGAGAAGTGAGAAACTGGATTGAAAGACAGATTGCTAAAAGAAATAAAAACTGTTTCTTATTTCAGGAAAAAGTAAAGCTAAATTAGTACATTTTTAAATTCAGTTGGGAATTCTCATTTACAACTTACAGATTTTGTAAATACTTGCCACAACCCCCAGCAGCGCTACAGGCTTGGGGAGGAGTGGCTGGAGAGCTGCCAGTCAGAGAGGGACCTGGGGGGGTTGATTGACAGCCGGCTGAACAGGAGCCAGCAGTGTGCCCAGGGGGCCAAGAAGGCCAATGGCATCCTGGCTTGTGTCAGCAATAGCGTGGCCAGCAGGGACAGGGAAGGGATCTGACCCCTGTACTCGGCACTGATGAGGCCGCCCCTCGATTCCTGTGTTCAGTTTTGGGCCCCTCACTACAAAAAGGACATTGAATGACTTGAACGTGTCCAGAGAAGGGCAACGGAGCTGGTGCAGGGTCTGGAGCACAGGTCGTACGGGGAGCAGCTGAGGGAACTGGGGGTGTTTAGTCTGGAGAAGAGGAGGCTGAGGGGAGACCTCATTGCCCTCTACAGCTCCCTGAAAGGAGGGTGCAGAGAGCTGGGGATGAATCTTTTTAACCAAGTAACAAGTGATAGAACAGGAGGGAATGGCCTCAAGTTGCATCAGGGAAGGTTTCGACTTGATAATACAAAGCATTGCTTTACAGAGCTGGTTGTTAGGTGTTGGAATGGGCTGCCCAGGGAGGTGGTGGAGTCCCCATCCCTGGAGGGGTTTAAGAGTCGGGTCGACATATCGCTGAGGGATATGGTGTAGCTGGGAACTGTCAGTGCTGGGTTAATGTTTGGACTGGATGATCTTCAAGGTCTTTTCCAACCTAGATAATTCTGTTATTCTGTGATTCATGTCTTTAAAAAGATAACGTGGCAATTCTGTAATCATGTTGCTGGACAGATCCCTTTGAGAAATATACAGAACAAAAGCAATAGGATTCATCCTATTTCACCCATCACTTCAATACACAAACTTTAAGAACTTTAAGACTCAGATTTTCTCCTTTTTACAGGTGAGGAGACATACTATCTTACTTAAAATTTTACTAGTAGCAAAATTAGCTTTTATCATTATTTCGGTTCATCCAATACTTCCTTACTCTGACTTTACCCATAAGTCACTTTGAAGCCAGTCAGTAGAGACACCAATGTTTGGTGACTGCTAAACATGGATTGTTTTAGCTCTGATTCACTATAACGAATTCAGCTGAGGTATCTAATTTGGGAACCTGGTTGCCTGAGGGTCTCTCTGTAATTTATGAACTTAATAATTGCTGAGAGATGAGATGAATCAAAGCCTAATTACATAGATGTGAAGCTTTCACATTTCATATAGGTAGTACAGGGAAAAACACAAGAAAAAAAAAAACGCATTAAAAAAAATCTCACAGTAAATTCAGTGCTGAAGACTGATATTAGTGAAAGAGTTTCACAATGCCAACACAACAGTATCTTTAACAAATAACATTAGTTGCTACTCTCCTTCCACAGCCAGTAGCTGTTTCAATTACTCGTGTTACTCCAGTGACTGGAGCTCCCCTTCTCCTTCAAGCTTTCCCTTCTCATTTCCTCTGCTACACTTTCTGCAGCTGTTTTTATGTTTCTGCCTAAACATGTCATGCCAGATAATGAGGCAACCAAAACCCAGATGCAGTGTGATTACTTTGTATGCAGATGAGCCTAATGCGTACACGCTTATCCCCAGGGGAAGTGGCAGTCTCAAATCTTAAAGGAGGTGCCTAAGTTCCTCAGACAGCTACTGGGAGAGGTTGGTTGACCTTCAAAGCAGAGAGATGCTGTCCTAACTATCTTTGTATAGACTGTACAGGGAATATAGATACCGTCAGTGTGTGAGCAACTGAAAAAGGTAGTATCAACTCCAGAGGACCCTGGTGAAGCTGAGCACTCATATGCCCAGAGGGAGGAAGCCTGACATTGACTGGGACAGATGGAGACCTTGTTTTTCAGACCATACAACTATGACTGTTGTAAAACCTGGCAAACCTTGGAGTAAATTCCCCCCCACTCCCTGTGCTGCTGCCCTAAGCACTACCTGCAGCTCCCTCTTGCCGAGTAGCTTTCTAACCTTCCACCTGTGATTCTGCATGACCTCCTGCTTCACCTTTGGCAGGAAAGGTGCAGTACACTCACAGATTACAGACATGTAATAGCTCACACTATAGAATTTAAAAATAGATTTTAGAAAGCTCACAATTCCCCCAAATCTTTTAATGAGGAAAAGGTGTTTGCAGGCAGTAAGCAAATTTTATTTCCATGATGAAACCTTGAAGTAAAATATATATTAGAATAAGTGCTTAATGACTCAGCTTAATATGGAGCTCTAATTTCATGTTTCAGTATGACTACTTGGCTTTTTATTTTTCTAGTTGGGTTAGAAGTTACACAGGACCCTGGTTAATTTTTCCAGTTCATAACAAGCTGTATTATTGTAGTCAGTGCAAAAGAAACCTACACAAGACTAAGTTCACTTAGTTTTAATTAAAACCAAACAATTACGAAGTAAAAGAGAAATAGGGAATTTTGTTTGATTAAAGGCTCTGGGATTTGTTATACAGAAAGAAATTTAACATGATAAAATTTAGCTTTTTTTGCTTTTACTCTCATTGCAATTGATACAGTCCCACTGCAGGGAAATCCTGCTCCTTACTAGTAAGACACCACATGTATAACACCAAGGAGCATTTTATATTTCTTAACACATAGAATTTTTACCCATGAATGTGATCCTCCATCAGATTCTGCTATTCTTCTTCTATGTATTATAGGAGATAAAGCTGAATTTTTTTAAAAAAATATAAATGTGAGTTATTAATTTACACCAATATATTTGATTTTAGCAGCAACAAAATGTTTTGGAAAACCCAATCTGAAGGAGGAATACATTCAACAAGAAAAAATATCTGCAGGTTGAGGTACAGGCATACTATATTGTTTCTTCTTCATGATCACATGGCAAGTCTCAGGATCTGGTGGAGTTTAAAAAGCACCCTGGTGCTCATGATCTGATCACAAGAGGAAACAATACAGTATGCCTGTTTCTTAGTCTATTTGTTGAAACAAGTGATTGTGCCATGTGACCGCACATGCAATAATTCCATAAATTGTGAAGAATACCTCCTTGACAGTAGCACAACTGTCCCGATGAGTCTTTATACATTGAGACAAATCCTGTGCTGAGGACTGAAAGTCATGCACACTCAAAAGGGTTTTGTTGCCTTATTTTCATAGGTTTTTTACTTACAATACAGTGAGCGCATCACATTCCAGGAAGGTGGTATTAGTTAAGGCCTTAATATGATTGCCTTCAAAATCCCTGGATAAAAATAAGGAAAGTGGGGTTTTTTTTTCATGTATTTCGTAATAGTTTTGCAGGAGGGAGTTTAAGCTCTGGGCTTATCTTTTTTTTTTTTTTTTGACCTTCTGGTATTTATTTTTACAAAATTAGCTCAAATTTATTACCTAGTTCTGAATATGAATGTAAATATCCAATAAAGCAAATTGTTTTGCTTTATTTTGTCCTCTTCTCTATTTCTGTATTTTTAGTTACCCTTTTCTTTGTTGTAATTTGTCTCTATTTATGGCCCAGCTCACCAGCCATTTCAGCAATAATAGGCTAATACATTGGCATTTCTTATGTGGAATCTGCATACCAGAATAGAGACCACTAGGTGGAGATTTTACATTTAATTGCAACATATATCTATATATTCTAAGTTATACTTAGGATAAACATACATTCACAATAACCAATTTCATTTGCACTGGGAAACTAAAGTGAAAGACAGAATTTTGCTAAATTCATGGGAGTCATGAGAACAAGAAGAAGCTCTAAAGATTTATGTTGGCAGAGGTCTGGTGTTTTTTAGAAAGTCATTTGAAATATCTTGAGATTCAAATTTGGCAAAGTTATACTTTTTTTAGAATGTCACACCTTTTAAAGTGTCTTGGTGTAACATAATGAATTTTTATCTTCGCATATAAAGATATATTAATTTATCAAATAACATTTTTGCATAATTTATTTACATAGAGTTAATAAGAGTACAGATACTCTTGGGGAGAGCCTCAAGTGAATTGTTTATCATTGATCTTCATAAATTAAAACATGGTTATAAAACAAGATGTTTTATCATACCTCATAACACAATAAGTAAGTGTAAGAAAGATACACAAATCTAAACTTTTGAGAGAAGAATCCAGTATTAGATTTAGTTACATTGCTTTGGATTTTTAAAGTAAATATAGATTTTATGTAAATTACACAAGAAAAAAGATTTTTTACATTACCAGTAGCAAAACATAGAACAAAATAGTTACTTTTGATATTAGATTATTAATATGTTTTATTTATAGGCAGTGGATTCATTGAATGATGGAGAAAGATGCTAAATTGGATGCTCCAAAAAAAGTGTGTTTATTAAATAATTTACACTCTCTGTATGTTTACTATAGGTTTTCCATACATGCTATGACCTTCCTCAAACTCCTTTCCCATGGGAGCTGGTCAGGGTGGAAAGGTATTTCAGCTCCTCTTCTCCATCCATTGCTTTAGCACTCCTTCTGTGGAGCGTGGTCCAAAGGCTACTGGTGCCATCTCTGATGCAGCAGCTGCCTGCCAGGACCTTGGCTGAAACAGCTGAGTCAATGAATCATTAAACACACAAAGTTCTTCCTCTTCTTTGCCCTGAGCCAAGGGAATAGAAGCAAAGACTTAATTTTTTAATAGCAAACCCAAAAAATTTATTTCCCTGCATACTATTAAAACCAGCTGAAAGCTTTTCTAAGAAACCAAGATTATACTTGCTGATGGTTTAATTGATGTGATGGCAAATGCTTATAGGACTTCACTTCCAACCTGGTATTCTATGTTTCTATCATTCACGTCTCCCACATACTGTAAGCTCTGCCTTATATGGAATTTTCTGTAATAGCCATCACAGCAATATCTGCGTGGGAAATTGTCCATATACCTAAATGTTTCAGTTTCCTAAAAGGAGATGCTGATGTCTGCTGGTTGTCTTCAAGGATTTCCAGTTTAGATTGTGAGGTCTCAGTAGGCATTCTGAGAAAAAGTCTTAAAGAAAGAAAAGGGTTTGAACAAAAACCAAAAAGATGGAAAGTTACCTGGATATTGAACAATACCAATATAAAAATGTGCAAGAGCAATGCTTATCCCAAAATCAAAGACTGTAGGCTAGTAAAATACTACTTTGAAATTTTTGCTATTGGGTTAGAATCTAGAATTCCAGAAAGAAATAACAGTTTACTACATCACCAACCGTTGTGAAGAAACAATGAAAAAATGATTGAGGAGCAAATTATGAGGGAGTTTTCCCTCTGCAAATCCAAAATAACTAGACCTAGATATTATCTCCAGAAATTGAAACATAACCTGTGTGATAAAGAGTTACAAGCTTCATCAGTCATTCTAATATTTTTGTGCAGAATGTCATTTGCAGACATAGCTTTACTGCTTTGTTCCTTTCTTTTTAGATCAATGCCATAAATGCACACACTGCCAGTGATGAATGATGTTTTTACAGACAGGGAGAAAATCGGCACTCACAGCCATTTCAATTTGTGTAGATGTCTGAGTATCCCAGGTTTCAAACTAGTGATACATTTATGACTGGGACACCTTTTGACAAAAACATATAATGTGGAAGCTAATATAATATTACCTAAAAACTGATAGACTACTTTTAAAGAGAGAAAACAGAAACCTTTCAGTCGATGAGAATAGCCAGAAAGATAAAGAACTGTGACAAGCAATATTTGATTTTAAAATGCTGAGTGGAAGTATTTTAAGGTTTCTATCTCATAAAAGGCTGACTGTTACTGCAAAGGCAATAACATTTGAGTTAATATTTTAAAATGTTTTATAGTTGGAATGATGCTGGGTAAATCATTAAAAATATAGTTTTATGAATAGTTCTGCATTTCACTGGGGTGTATATGTTTTGCTATGATGCAATGGACAACTTTTGCCTAGGTCTTATTCATATGCCTTTTTAGACCAAGACATAGCAAAAATGTTTTGCATTTATATACACTAATCTATCAAAATGTCAATACCTTTAGCTTGTTATTCAAAATTTGATAAGGAACCAGAAAGATTAGCCTGATGTTCAAAAGCACGGAGCTTGTATCAGCTGTTGGAAGTGGTAGGGGTAAATGTCAATGTAAATACTGACATTTAAGTACTGTAAATGCTGTAAATACTGACATTTGAAAAATCTGGCCAATATGGTTTATGAACATCATCTAATGAGGCAGTGTCAGGTGCACATAGTAAATGAAGATTATAATGGGTGGATAATGATACAAAAAGTTCAGTGATTTGTCTTTGCCCCAGTGTGTAATTAGAGTCACAGCAGGAGTTGAAATTCATGAAGTGCTCACATCGTTCTCAAGCTACCGGAATATGCAGAATAGTGGTTGGATGAGACTTCGAAGGGCTGAAGTTTAGATGCTGTTTCCTGTACTGTGGAAGGCTTGTTGCTCTGTGATACCCAAGATGCAATCAGTTATTTTAAAAGGCAAAATAGGACAATAATATATTCACAATTTTTTATGTTTGCATAGTCCAAAGAATGCTTTCCTTGATATTGTCTGAGTGCGACTGTGTTGTAGAAATCTGGTACAGGTAAGGTAAGAAAATCTGGATAATCAAAATTCATTAACTTATTAGAAATGCAAATATTTTAGAATGCAGTATTTATCCCATTCTGCTATTTTAAGCACACTACAATATTAATGCCTGGTGTAACACCACTGAAGTCAGATTCGATATTTTCCACCAGAACAGGACTTTCTAATGACTTCTTTGAGGCCATTCTGTATGTGTCTTTCTCCAGAGTGTATCATGTCCCATTTCTTGGTTACTCTTTTGGAATAGAAGATCATAGGGTATAAAAAATAAGATACAAAATGGAAAGCACTGGAAGCTGGGGACAAAAGCCAATACTGTTCCAGGCTACAGGTATATTATTTTGAATTTTATTAAATGTGAACCAACACTAGCCATCCTTCTTGGCGCACTTATGTTAACATACATTGCACCTGCTGATGAGACTCATATGAAAATTAGTGACATATATATTTTGTTTATTAAAAATTGTTTCAAGCACTTTGTCCACTCTTCAAATGATACAGTCCTTTCTCATCACTGTTGTTCTTGCAGGCTGATAACTGCTTTTGGATGTAAGGCAGTTTGAACTGTCATGAACTGTTGACAAGAAGGCATACACCATCCAGTCAGAAGCCAGATCTAAACTCAAATACTATATACTTAGGGGTTTTATGAGAATTTATCTTAAGTCTGACATATGAATTCTTGCCCTTGGAGCCATCCCTATTTTCTTATATAGACCTCATACATTCTAACGTTGTGTGGTTTCCATGGTAGTTTAACATCAAAAAAGAAAGATAAAAGGGAAAAAATTAAAAAGACGCTTTATTTAACATTTTAAAAGAGTAAGGTGCTGTTTCATGACAAAGTGGTGGTATCTCTTATTAGACTGACACAGACTTATTTTCTGCTTACTTATTTTTCTGTGTCAGGGAACAAGACTACATCTCTGTGTATTGCATACAGAACTGCCTGCATCTGTGCACATTAGGCTACACTGGAAGACCAACGTGACCAAAGGCAAATGCTGTTCTATACTGTTAAAAAAGTGATTGCACGGGTGATTGTATATTGATTTTGTTCATGCTATATACTCCATGACTCGTGATAATTTAATAAACCTTTCTTCACCTTTGTACACTTGGTGAAAACTTAATCTCAAAGAGAGCGGATCTGTTGTGTGTGAGCAACCTAAAAGTAATCAGTAACTGTTTAAATTAGGTCTTAAGTGTTCAGTGTTGCAACTGTCAAAAATCAGACTTTACATCTGGGTGCAGTGGACACAGAGGCAGAGCCCACAAAGGACCTTGGGCACATTCCATTACATTACACATGTTGAGTGCATTACCTTGCCTGTGAAGTCTGGGTAACCTCAGCTTCTTTGTCATCTGTCCTTATTGTTTAAATCCTGAGTTGAAGCTTGAGTGCCTTCCTGGGATTAGCTGGGAGCAGACAGGCCTCCCTTTCGTCTGTTTGGAAAGTAAATGTTCCTGACTGCTTGAACAAGCTAGCTGAAGGCCAGCAAACTTCATTTCTGAGTTTTAAGACTGGCCTATTTTAAATATTTTCCTTTGGTGATCCAGGCAGATCTTTTGAGAATTCCTCATATTAATAAGTATTCATCCATATATAAACTCTGACAACCTGTAGGACTGAAGCTGGCAGAATTAAATAGGGAGCTGCCAGTCATCATTAAAAATGAATAATCCTGAAATTCCTGCTTTGGTAATTTCAGCAATATTTGGTGGGTTCTCATTACCCCAGTGCTGGCTGCACAACCAGTGATCTTTAGTGAGTGCCCTGGAGTTGACAGGCTTTAAGCCATAGGAATGATGAACCCAAATAGCCCTCAACTCACCTAATTGTAAACATCTACATGAAAAATGCACATGTTGATCAATGCCTCAAACTCTCTTTAGAGGAGAGAAGTAAACATGTTCTGTGTGCAGTTCATATGATCTGTATTAGATGATTGCATTGCCACATATATTAGTTCAGATTAATTCCACAATGAAGTGGGCCTTGCAGCAAAATGCTCACAACATTCACTACATACTAGTAAATCACCGAATAAACTTCTATAGTGGGTCAACTTTTTCTGCAGTTTCTGAATGCAGAGGGCCCATACTTGGTAGTATAGTACTATGCAAAGTGCATTTAGGTATCTCTTTGTAAAAAAGTTTTATGCTGGAGAGGAACTCTAAGGGAACTCTACTTACAGGAGGGTTGCATTAGTTGAAACAAGTGAAACAGATTTTAAATTGACAGAATGTCCTGGTTTGAGTGAGTGGCAGGGGTCTTTTGGTAGTTCAAACCACAACACAGCAGCACATTCTAGTTCTGTTTCCATGCAGCTGCAACCTTCTGAGTGATAGTGGAGACCTGAGAAAAGGAATTCTTGAGCGAACGCTTGACAAAGCTGATCTCCTTCTACAACAGGGTGACCTGCTTATTGGATGAGGGAAAGGCTGTGGATGTTGTCTACCTTGAGTTCAGATAACTGAAAGACAACATGTACTTGAGGTACATATAAATGAGAACATCTGAGAAACTGCTGATGGAACAGTTTCCACTAGATGATGCAGAATTTTTTAAGTCACTACACTTCACTGAGAAATTGGATGCTTTGATTTTAGCGCTGACCAGAATGAACACAGCATCTAAACTTGCTTCCTGCTTGCCAAGCACTGTCTTTGCTTTCTGGGATTTAAGGTAAGGGCTTTTTGGGTACCTCAACTTGGCCATCCATCTGAAGAGCTGTCCCACAGCTGTAATACTTTGATTGAGGTGAGGCTTTTTGGTTTATCACTCTTCATCAGTAGGCAGGAAGAAATATTTTAGAAGGGATCAACAGAAAACATTTCAAGACTTTCTTCTTTTTGTTTAATGTTTCATAGAGAAGCCTTTCTTTTTTCTTTTGTTCCTGAATGGAATTAAAATGAATACTGACTTTCCAGAAGTTTCCAGAAATGTAATTACTATTCTCCTGCAACTTTGTAAAGCTGCAACCTGGCACTAACACGTAAGTTCCACTTTGCATTACTCTGCTCTGGTATTCATGCAAAAAGCTCTGGGAAAATAAAGGAGTTCCCTGAGTGCATCTAAAATTCCAGATATCTCTGTAATTATAGCAAGGATATGTATGCAGTGAAAAGTCTTAGAAGTGTAAAATAGTTTAAGGATATTAATAAGGGCATTAGTATTAACTTAAAATTCTTCCGATAAATCCAGATAATTAGGCTTTCCATGAACCATATCAAAGATACTTACCCATCCACTATTATCTCCTATAAAAAGTGTTAACATTTGTCAGCTGTACTTTAGATAGTCTATCAGCTTTTAATGAAAACCAGAACATTAATGCCAATTTGTCTGTGGGGTGTATGTGTTTTCTTATATGGATGGAAGTAAAATTAAATATTCAAATGGATTGTTTTTATTGTCTTTTCTGCTGATTATGAAGAGCAATTATAAGCCTAAATTAAGAAATCTCATGTAAATTTAACATCAGAAGTATACTAGACTATAAGCATGGCAGAGAAAGAGAGAGAAAGAAATAGATAAATTTAATGTTAATATAAAATATTATTAGAAGATGTGTTGATAAAAAGAACTGAATGCTGAAGCAGAATGATTAATGTAGTGGAGAAACTCATACTGCAGTACATGGTATAGCATAGAGAGTTACCAACTATTTACCGTGGAAATCTACACATGATAATGGAAGTGTTCTAGGCCAAGACCGTAAGTCAGAAAGTGAGTCAGTAAAAACCAGAAAGTTTACACCAGCTTCAGTAAATTAATATGTTTGCTGATCTCAAATTTCAGGCAAAACCACGGAAAATTTTGAGAACAGATAATTCCTAGACCAGCTAAATGTATAGGCTATTGTACAAGTTATATGAGATTTGAGAGAAAATCAGTTAAAATTTATAAACTTTAGACATTTATTTTATTTTAATAGATTGGCAGAAGGTAGGAATCTCTATTTCATATGGACAATTTCAATCTTTGGGGCAAGCCATGCTAGTACACCAGAGTGCAGTTTGGAGCTAGTAATAGCACTGACACGTAAGTGAATACTAAGTAGGAAAGGTGCAGTGTGGAAAGTTATAAGCACAAATGACCACATCCAAAGATGGTAGCTGAGGGGTGATGGTAATGGAAAAGGAAAGAGGCACAGGAGGATGATTTGAAATACCTAGAAAGAAGGAAGTGAAAGTGAGGTAAGAACCTCACTAAGAGGGAGGTGGGGAGGGAGGATACAGAGCAGGAGATGACAGCGGAGTTGTCACATTATCTTCTGACTCAACATGCTTCAGAGTCACAGAAGAAGTCAAATGTCATGTAGAGGTGATGCTCCAAAGCAGGGATCGTTTATTAGCCAAAAAAGGATATCGGTCTCACTGATCTGACTTCCTCATTTGCAGGAAATCTGCTCTCTTGTTTCATTACAGGTACGGAGCTTATGTCCATTTGCAAAAACACCTTTTCCCTTTCAAAGTTTACAGGAGATTTTATGGCCAAGAAAACCTAATGAAAGAATGCTAAAACTTAAAAAAGCAAACCAAACAGAACAGGAAAGTTCTTCGTATTGTACAGAGATGATTCTGGTTTTACTCATTAACAAGATCTTTGAAAAGTGAAGTTAAAATTTGACAAAGGGAATTTGATTATAATCTTAGTTGAACAGGTAGAAATGTATATGGACCCACCTTGCAAAAACAGACATGCTGACTGTAGACACACGAGACACATGAGACTCCTAGGGAATTATAAAGAAGATTAAAATGAAACTTGTAGGCTAAAACTATGTAGGGAGGAAGAAAGTGAAGTAATCCATTTCCTATTAGATGGATTGACAGTTAGGGGATACATAGTATCAGCAAGGATGGAAAGAGCAGAAATTCAGCTAAATGGTAATCTTTGAAAAATGGGTATATTTTAGTCTTATCTAACTAACACTGTCCTAACAATACCGCTTTTCATATGATGCAAAAAAAGAAGGTTGAGACATGATGATAGGAGATGAAATACACAGCTGATTACAAACTCAGTTTTGAGATCCAGATTAGATTAAATTTGGAAATCTTGTCAAGATATGCCTTGCCTTTCAAGTGAAATACCTCTAACATTTTCTTGCTACAAAACTTTAAAAATGCATGCAGTTTAGGCTAGCTTTTCTGAAGGCTTTTTTTTGGGGATCTACTATGTGGATAAAAAAAGGTAGTTTAACTGGTTAAAGTATAGATCTTTGTATATCAGTATTCTGAATAATGTTACAGTTAGACTCTGCTAGTTTGTTGTTTTCATCAAAGTCCTTATGGTAGTGCCAGTATTTTTAGTTGTAACTCATTTTTTCATGTATCAGGTATTGCACAAAGGTTGGACTGGAAAAAGCTTTCTTTTTGTATTAATTCAGGGACAGAAAAAACATTTTTTCAAAGTACGTGTATATGTTCAGTATGGTCTGACAGTCCCTTTTAAAGAACAGTGTGTCCATGACCTCTCAAGAGAAGCAGAGCTACAACAGAATACATGTGAGATAGCAGAGCTGAGAATGAATCCTGAGACTCTCTTCACTCTCAGCATTCAGTTAATCGCCCTTGCAGATAAGAAACCAGTTATTATCCAAACATAAAGGCCTTGCTCTTTTGGTTTTGTCTTTGAGTCTCTAAATTCATTTTATCTTGTCTTAATTTGTTCTTTTATCCAGCGCAGTGCATTTACTGCTGTGATGGCTGCGGTTGCTCCTGACACACTTTCCAGTAATGCTGACACCCAAACAATGGTATCATCTGCTGGGTTTCCACATCCATTCTCATCAACATCTGCAGTGTGATGTGGAATGGGTCCGTAAGACTTGTGATTACTACCCCACAGACAGCACTTTGGCTGATGAATAGAAAGATATAAAAGCAGAGGCTTCTCTTTTAAGGCAATAATGCCATAAAAGCAGTTCTTTATTTACCATGTGATAAAATTCAGGTTTTACATTTCTGACTACAGTGGAGTTGCTCATTCTCTACTTACTACTAAATTTCCCCTATTTATCACCATAAATTTCTGAGTTGCAAAAATCGACCAAACCACACCATGTATTACTGAGGATCAGCTACGTTTACGCAACGTGCACATCATGGTTATTCAATGTACACTAATGAAACAAGTCTATAAATTGATTGCAAACTTGTTAGTTGCAAGCAAAGAATGTTGTCTCTTTCAGTGACTGCGGTTTTAAGAAAAGTTAATTTTGTTTAAAGCAGAAAAATTGAAACATTTCCTACAAATGTCCAAGTTGTGCAAAAGCTCTCCTTTGCAATAAGACAGATCCAGAGACTTCAGCACTGGTTAAAACTGGTTTAGTGAAAGACAGCCCCTTGTTGAATCAATACTGCTTGAAGCTGTAGTAGCACATGTAATTAAGGCACATTTCAGATGATAACTTTTTTTTTTTTTTTTTTCCATCCTATTATTACTGCTTTCAGGTCACTGTGAGAGCAGACAGGCCAGTTTGCTTTACTTAGCTTCAAAATCTCTGAAATGTTGTTGACTGAGAGCTCAGTGGGAGTGCAGCTGTTGCTAAGTTCACATACTGCTTAAGAAGGAAGAAATGAAAAGAAACAACCAAGTCAGTCAAGTGAATCATAAGCACTTAAAAATATTTTAAAAATTTGGAAAATGGAAGAGAAATCTTTACATTTCTGGATTCTGTTTCTGTGAAGACACATGCTAAAACATACACAAAATTATTTACTTGTGCACAGAGTTAAGTTTTCATAACAATTCTTTTTCACCAGTATGATTTTTCTAGCTTGGAAACAAAAGACTTGGGTTTATATCAAATTTTTCCTGGAAAAAACCTAACTTAATAGGTTCAAACTGCAGGTTGAAGAGATTATTGGTGAACTGCAAGAACTATTGTAATGAAATTTTTAAAATGCTGTGGATTGTCCACATGAAACATCCATATAATGGCCTGAAGAGTGAGCAGGATTAGAGCAACAATGAAAATTAGATACTGTCTGTTTATAAGCAGATTTATAAACTATAAATTTATAAAATCTACAGGAAAAAGACACTAGTCATCAAGTTTTCACATTAATCTAAAATATGCTTGCTTCAGGGTTCCTGCATTTACTACAGTCACAGAATCTTCATCCACAGTGTTCCACAAGAAAACAACACCCCTGAACGCTCTTCTTGAAATGAAAGGATCCTTTACCAGGTTATTCTTTTCCTTGGTTAAAAAGTGAGTCACACTATAAATTATGCTCAGTAGTTGTATGACACTTAAATATGATTGATTGTTACATTTAAAATAGCGGAGTTTTTATACTGACCTGAACAACTCAAGTGATCATTAGCCTGCATTGGTATTACGGTCTGGACTCTAAAATCCCTTTCTGACATTGAGAAGCAGTTACTCACTGAAAAGGTCCTATAGTTGCTGTGAACAGCAGTTTATTATAAAAATAAAAGGCTTAAAAGTGTGGATTTAAATATTTTATCTTAAAATTTGTCACATGGAATCTCTAGGCAGAGATATAAAAATTCTGCAACTGCTGTTAAAGTTAGAACATCCTCCTGGGCTTATCAGTTCAGGAGACTTATTCTGAAATTTCAGTCAGTAGTGTTTTGGACAGGGTTTGGCTAACTCGTGTCAGATACAAACTTCCAGCTCTGATTTGAATAGCCCTCTTTCCGCTCAGTTGCATGCCAGTTTCATTTCCCCAACATGCCCAGGATGATGTATAATTGCTTTCCACAGGTCTTGGCACGTGAGGATAGTTGTGTGGAGGTTTTTTTCTGGTTGGAAGACTTTGTGTCACAGTGGCCTGTTGGAGAGACTTTTTTGGGGAATAAAAAAAAAAAAAAAAAAAAAAAAAAAAAAGCTGCTCATCGCCAGCCGTAAGAGGGCAGTAAAATACCATCTTTTTATACAGCGTCAGTTTATTCATACTAAAGGCACTTTTTGAAGGTTAAATAGCCATTCAGATATCAACAGTATTTATAATCGAGTGATGTTTTCCACTCTTTTGGAGTGGACTCATATGTGTGTTCTAGGAGTTGTACAGTACATACCTAGTGAAGCCTACAGTCTGTAATCAATACCCATTCTACACTACAGATATTTTCCCCAGAAACATGCAGCAGATGTGGGTTTCCCAGACTTAACTGTGTCCTCTGACATTGCTGCAGCTGCTGTACTGAACATGTACATTTGTAGACACATTTAAAAGGACAGGGCAAGAGAGGAGCTGATCAGTCAGTCATTCTCTTCATATTTCTGTACTGCTTGGAACACAGTTATGTGAGGGCTGCAGGAAAAATCTCTCTGATACATGTCTCCTTCCCCACGATTTTCACTTGTACCTGTTGTTATCCAAGGCTTTTGAGCTGGAAACTGTTTAGGATGGAGGCAGCACTGTCTCAGAGTGTCCAGTCATCTTGGGTTCAATCCCTCTCTGGTGTAGCCTGACCTAGTCTGGTTTGGCTAAAGGGAGCAAAGAGGTTGCTTTTAACCAAGACAATTTATGGCACAATTGTTTCAAGTCCTATTGTCTACTATTGGTAGAGAGTATATGGAAAAATAACATTTGAAAGAATGGTAAGCTGGATATTTGTATTTTTTTTCTAGCAGTTCAAAATAAAGATAAATTTCATGGTGTGTAAATAGGAAACATAGTAAGGGTTGTTTTGGTAATAAACTATTTCCAAGTTTTGTTTCTGCTAAACAAATTTGTGACAATGAAAGAAATATATTAATCTGTGTAATGAAAAGGTCAGTCATTGTATGGTTTTTATTAATGACATTGTCTTAAACCAACTGTTGGAAATATAATAAAATAAAGTTTATGTTAAAATAAAAACTTTACATGAGTAACATTTCCTTCAATGACAACAAAACATAGTGATTTAAAATAGTTATTTTCAAATAGAGTATTTAGTAACATTCAATACATTAAAATCCTGCATATTCCACTCCTTTGTAACAGATTCTCTACAGAACAATATATTCTCTAATAGTTATTTTCTGTCTCTAACAAGCTAGTAATTAAAAGATTATTTTGCTCAGAGTTATATTGTTTCTGTTTCAGTTTCTTATTTTGGTTACACTGTAACCTGCCCTTTATGCATTATTAGAAAACAAAATGCTATTTCATTAAAGAACTTTTTACAAGCTGAGAAATTAGCATTCATGAGCTAATTAAAATAAAACCCATTTATTCACTTTTCTGTAATGCTTCAGGAATTACTAAGCAGCAGAAAACTAGTAATTATTTTAAAAAACGTGCAGGAACTGAGAAGTCTTAATTTTGAAAAATTTGTATAAATGACATACTGTAGCTTCTGCTTCTATATTGTTATATACAGTGTTTCTATGGGAAAGAACTTTTATTATAGAAGCAATCTTTTAGGCAATCACTTCTGAGATTCAAAGTGCTCTACCACACGTGTAATTCCAATTTTACTGAAATATTGAAATACTGAAAGGATTTTCTTGGCTAATTTACCATAATTTTTATTGCAGTAGAGAAATATTTATGAAAACTCAGTTGCTAAGTTAAATGTTTGTTTTTTTCACCCAATATGTAGAAATTGTGTTATGATACTGGTGTGAAACTTGCCATTTGCAGCAATGTTTTATTACCTTAAGTATTTTTCCAAAAAGCATCAGTTTATCCTTTAGTCTTACATTCAATTAATTTCATTTCATCAAAATTTAAAGTAACCTGGTTAGACAATCCTGTAATTTTATGAAATCCTCATGTGCTTGTAAACATTTTTTTTTCTAACAATGTTTTTCAAAATAATGTAAATGAAAATTCCTTATTGATTCTTTACTTTAGGTGAAATTCCTTGTTAATTCCTTAATGTAATAGAAAATTCCTTACTGTGTCCCAAAGGGCAATCAGGTTTATAAAGAATTAAGAAAGAAGTGGTTCTTACCTTGAATTTCTAACAGAGGAACAAAATGGAGCAGAAATAGCATTGCTGACAGTCTGCAGTCAGGAGGATTAAGAGAAGGGCAATAGTATGTTTATGGCCATCGAGCAGTACTTACGCTCTGGACATCTTAGCAGCTGCTCTCATAAGGAAATCACCAGTTTGGCTACGTGTGGCACTGAGCATGCTCACAGCCTGCTGCTTCCCAGCTCTGAAGGAAAAATCTCATCACCCACCAGATTGTGGGCAATTATTTAAACCATAGTAACAGTTTTGTTTGGCTTCTGGGTTACTACTGCTTTTGTCTGAGTGTAAGGGATTTTCATTCTACTGTATGCATAAGTGATTTCTGACAAGGTAGTTTTGGGTTATAGGAGAGGTTTCTTTTCTAAAAATGGTAAATTACCTTTGTAAAGGAGATTAAATTCTTGGCAGTTTTCTTTCATTATATTGCAACTGGAATTACAAAGATGTCAGTTTGATTTTTTTTCATTACAATGTCATCTAAGTATGAACATCCAAATACTTAAACATGTAATCAAAGACTGCGTAGAGTTGGCCCACTGAACTCAGTTGCCTAGTTTTCTCCAAAAGTGATTTCTGAAATGGCAGTTTCTCAAAGAAAGCTCATTATCCCCTAATTATTATTCTGGAAACTTAGTATTTTTCTGCTCCATGTTATGGCAGCTTTATATATGTCTCTCACTTAATGAAAACTTTTTTTCTTTTTTTTTTTTTCTCACAAGAAAAGGATACTACAGACATTGTATAAGATCTTTAGCTACACCTCTATTTGGATTTTAAATTATTCAGGACAGACACATTTCTCTAACATTAATACATCATTTAGTGTAAATTTTCAGTGCATTTAACTAATATATGTGAATAGTGGCACTGTGTTCTTCCATGGTATATTTTGATTTATATGGAGTAAACAAATGCAAAAAGACCACTACGAATTCTTATAAAATCTCAGCAGAAATTATTGGTAACTTTTGTCTAGAATACTTCAGAATACACAGGCTAACAGGAGGAAAGTGAAAATCCCCAGAAATAGGGACTACAAAATGCAATATGTATGGGTGGTCCACTCCATAAGATACAAAAAAAAGTCTGTCATGAATTACCAGTGTTAAAAGGCCAGACTGCTGTTCACATCTATGCAAGGAAATGAACAATTAAAATGGGGAGGAATAGTCATACCAGAAAGTATTTGTCTTCAGTAATCAGTAATATCTGGGCTACATTTACCATCCCAGCAAACTGATGGTCTTTATATTGAATATGGGAGGCAAATGAAGGTGGGAGATGGAGGTGACATACTTACACCTATATTTCTTAGTGCTGTGTAGATTCTCTGCACTTTCTGAAACAGCAGATGTAAATGTGTGGATTTGCCAACATTGCAACATGGAAGGTGATTGAAGTTGAAGCTGGTGGAAAGGTCTAAAAGCTCTTGGCGACCACATTAAAGGTACATGTATGTCTTGCTTGGCACTGTTTGTTTCTGTTTTCTACATACTGTCCCCCCAGGCACTTGAAGAGTTCCCAGCCCACCAGGAACGATGGGTGGCACTGGGATTCAACACATGCAAATGAAAAGTACAACTGAGAATAGTAGTCATGCAGAATTATGTGAGGAATCACATGAAAATGTGAAATAACAGTGGCAAATGTCCTTGTTTTTGTTGGCATCCCATTGCTAGCGTGTATTCAGCAAGTTGTCTGCTCAGAGGACTGAGATGCAACCAGCTGCAGGTCACTAGCTGCAGAGGAGCAGAGCTGCCCTGCCTCTCATTATTCTTTGGGACTGTGCTACATACCACACATAGGGGCCTTCTTGAGGCCTCTTCAGCAGTAACAGAGATAATGCCTTGCCTGTGGTATAGGTGAGACTGATGAAATCACCAGGAGATTTTTATGCCTCTGATTACCTGTCATCACATCAGTGAGGAAAATGTCAACTACCTATTACCAGAAGGTCACAGCTGATTTTGCTGTCTTGACGTAGGAGTTTGGCTTGCAGATCAACATAGAAGATCCTGACTATAACTGATTTGAGCTATGTACTTAGCGACATTTTGAGAGGTATTATGTATTTAGTGTCATAGTACTAGGCTGATAATACATTTGGCTAAGTGCTGGTCTCTGCACAGGTGAAATAAGTAGTCTGTGTACAGTGGACTTTCTCTAGAGACCTCAGACCTTTTAAGTTTTTCTTTTTTGTGGCCAGATTCTTATGGCTACCAACATTTCTCTTGATTCCATGTAATCTTCCATTTCCCTTTTCAAGGGGGACATGTAGTCAGGGAACAAGAAAGAATGAAAAGACCTTTGTATCCTAAGAGCTGGTGTTCAGAGGCGGGTGAAAAATAGCAACATAGGACTTGTGTCCAGGAACACAGAAACATGACTTTTGAGGTCAGTAGTTCTTAAACTAAATTCTGGATATGAGGGAAACATGTGGACTGAAGTCAGCCCACCGAGGAAGTGCACAGGAAACTTTTCCCCACTTGATGGGCCATCTAGATTGCAGAGAGTGCTGCTTGGAGACTCAGCAGCTAGGAGGACTTCAGTCCTGTCTACCACTAGCATGGAGGAGGGAGTAAGATGGTTGAATTGATGAACTGTCCTGAATTGGAGAAGGTAGAGCCAAATGGAGATGAAGAACAGGAATCAGAGGAAAAAAAAAAAAAAAAAAAAGAGCGTCCATCACTTTGAATGTCAGCAAAGACAGTGGTTTTGCCAGTGTTCCAGGCACGGAGCGAGTGTGTCAGAACTGAGCTCATCTGCAAGAGATGATGATCAAAGGCCCAGGGAGGATACTGGCATAAAGGCGGTGTGTTGCTCAGGCAGGAGTTAGATGATGAACACCAGGTGATGAAGTGTTTGCAGACAATGAAGTGTGATGTGCCCCTCGAGGTAAAAATGTAAGAGAGTGCTCAGGAGGATAAGAGGAGATGTTGAAGAAGACCCTTGGTAAAATGGAAGGGAGGATGTCTGCAGTTCATAATGAATCCCTGAAGCAAATATGAGTTTCCTTTTGAGGAAACAAACCTCCAAGATGAGATTTTTTAAAAATGAAAATAGAAATCTATGACTTTAAGCCCATCCTCTAACATTTTGGCATCCATCTAGTAATGTTTGAATGTTGCTGGACTGGGGCCACTGCTGTTTTTCATCAGGCTGTGAGGAACAGCTATATGTTTCTAATGATATTCTGTTTGTTGGCTAATTAAAACTGGCATCAGGAAAGTGGCTGAACCATCACAGGGAGAAATTGTTTCTATTCCTGTTTCAATCTTTTAAAAACAGAAAACAGATGTTTCCTTCATTTCCTACTGCCAAGCTGTAGGGAACCCCAAACAAGAAAAGCATCCATGATGGAGGCAGCACTGTAGAGCCTGTAACCATGGTAGAAATAGCATTGTGGACAGGACATTGTCTTGTGCAGGGATTCTTGGTTACAAGAGCCAGTTGATTTCAGTCTCTTTTTTTTTTTTTTTTTTATCATTTAACTCTGTTTTCTCAGTGTGTTTTCTCGCATAACATTGATTGCCATGTCCTTGTGATGTGACTAGAACTGGTTAGAGGTTTTAAAGAGAAAGCATCAAAAATGTTGATTTGCAACTGGTGAATTTTTTCCTCAAATTTGTATCAGCTACACATTGTTAACTCTCTCTAACACTTTCAATATGTTAGTAGACTTGCAGGTAATGCCTCATGATTATTTTTCCAGAGAACTGTAACCTTTCAGAAGAAACCAGATTTCACCTGTAGTTAAAAACTTATCTGTCAACATTCACACTATGGAGTTTTTTGAATTAATGAGTGCACTATCAGGACAACACTCCTTGCAAAAGACTCATTCCAAAGTGCCGTCAACAGGTACTTTTCTTGCTCAGATAGTGCAAGACTGGCCTAAGGTATGGTATGACATTATGTTGTCTGCAGTGTTGTGGCTTTCCATTTTAATAACTCTTTCCATGTGCAGGGAGAGTGACTTGTTTTCATGCTTCACTATAGCCTGAACAATGTCTCCTTAAAACTGTTTGTTTGCTATATTCAGTTGTAGTTGTATTTATCTAATATAAGTTTTTTGAAACCCAAAATATAGCACTGCCTTAAGTAAATGGGAAAGTAGAATAAAACAGTGCTGAACATGACACATATATGAGTGATTTCTGAGGAAGAGAAATTTAATTTTCATTCATTGTTTTCAGGAGTTTCATGTGGGGAAAACCTTTTTCCTGAGATGTCAAAAGTACACACAATTAACTACTCACCAGACACAGAAGATCAGATTACCAACTCTTCGTTTCCATGAAAGCCAATACAAAATTCTGGATAAAGACTTTGTAACATCTTGCAAGGGAACAAGTGAATCCCCTGAGTCCCCTGAATGCTGAGGTGACTAACTTCATTGACTGTCCTGCTAAACGATTTTGAAACTTCAGTTCTTGGAAATAATAAAAAAAACCAACCTAGTTTGTCCTTGTTAAAAATGAAGGTGTCCTGGTTCAGCTAGGATAGGGTTAAGTTTCCCCAGAAGGGGAAGGGATCTCCAGCCGGGTTATTCATACCATGCTGATGTCAGGTCTGGGCGCAGCAGCGTGGGAACTTTTTCCTTTGTGGATTTGGTGCTGGGGAGCACACGGCGAGCTGTCTGTAACCACTGTGGTATTTCTCTGCATATCTTTTGTCCTGTTTACTGTTATTACTGTTTGTTGTTGTTATTATCGCTATTGTTGTTGTTCAGATTGCTTATTACACTGTTGTGTTAAATTTCTTCTTATTTTAACCCTGGGTTTGTGCCCTACTTGTGTCCGAGGGTGGGGGAGGGACAACAGCAACGTGGTCTCTGGCCCCGGCAGGGCTTAAACCAGCACAGAAGGCAACAGTATGTAAAAGTGAGTTGCATGTTCAAGATGCATATTCATTTTTGGTATATCCAAGAAAGCAGTCAGAGACACAATGCCATTGGGACTTCCATGATGTAGTCCTTTGTACCTGATGAGGGGTGTTGTCAGAGAAAACTGAAGTCTCTGTTGAAACTGTTGCTGGTTTATGTGCTGCATTTTATCTTAATACAAATATGGCATTGCTTCACAGCCTGAGTTATTTCAAGCTGAATTCCTTGACCCCTTAACCAGAATTCCTATGTGCAACTGACTCTTTAACTACAATTTATATGTGTAATTCCTGCAATTCCAAATATCAGCATCAGTGTTTGAAGGTGCATTTAGTTTATCACTGTCTCAGGAACAATGTTTGAGGAGTGTTCCTCCTGTCTTCTTCAGTTGCTTATTCCTTTCTGCATTGCAGTATGCAGCTGCAGCAGCTGTCTGGAGGTTACACCGTACAGGCGAATTGTTCCAGCACTGCTGTGCTGTGCTGACAGAGTCCTCCATCGGTGAAGCAATGGTAAACTCCAAAGCTTCACACTGCACACTTAAACCTGCTATGTGATGCACTCAGTACAAAGGGAATTATCTAGAATTCATACACATGACTATACAAGACTGCTGCTTGTAATGGCATAGCCAACTGGACAGAACTACTCATCAGTAGACTCAATTTGACCCACAGTTCAGCTCATTCTTCTAGTTGAATGAAGAGAGAGCATTGAGGTTGAGGGCTAACGCCTAAGAAACTGTAAGGCAACATCAATCTGAGAAGGTTGTTAATATAAAGAATAGGGTCTGTCACTGAGACACAGAGGACTGGGAGGGCATGGCCGCCCCCTGCTCCATGTGCATTGGTCAAGGGTCCCGCGGGCCCTGCTGGGCTCCCTTGGCTCCACCCACTGCCTCTGTGACTGAAGCAAATGTGGTTAGAGGGAAAGAAAAGGCCACTCTTTAAAAACAACATTTCACACAAGAAAATACTCAGTCCTCCGTCTCCGTCCCTCAGCAATCTCCTTCAGAAGGACAGGCTTTCTGCTAGGCTCCCCCACAGTGGTGCCTCAGACTTACCAAGAGCTCCCTGTCTGGGCTGAGGCTTTCAGGTCTGCCAGGGCTGATGGACGTGGATGGGCGAAGCCATTTGGCTGCTCTCAGGAGCTTTCCTTTCACTTTCCTCCAGGCAAGGCATCTCCTGCGGACGGGCTCCAGGGCGTCAGGCAGGAGGTCTGGCAGCAGCCTCCGTGGTGGGTTGCGGGGCACTTGGCCACAGAGGACAGCTTGTTGCTGGTGGTGAAACTCAAATCCAAGGCAAGCTCCTTTTAAACGTCTGGTTAATTAATCTAATCAAACTAAATTTGAACACTGGCTTATTAAAAGGAGGAGTTATCTGGTATTAATGCACCTATATGCCTGAAAATGCATAAAATTCTGTCCCTGTCAAGGAGAGAGAGGCCCACATGGTCTTTGTGATAATCCTGACCTGAATTTTCCATATCAGATATAAATCTTTGCAGTAATGTTTGTGACAGCCATATGCATAAAAATTCACCAGAATTGCAGAAAAATAGAGCTTGAGGAATTGGAGCTGTCACCTATCCTGAAAGAAGGAATAAAAGCACCGCTTGTGCTTTTTGTGATGAATGATTCACGCAGCTGTTGTCAGCCCTTTCCTCGCCCCCACTGGTAAACATTTCAAAGCTGCTGCCGAGCAGAAGCGCAGTTGGCTACAGACACTGCCTGCAAAGGCACTGGAAATGGTAACGGTTTCATCTGTGAGGGGCTGAAGACCTTTCCCCCTGACTGTGAGATCCCCCAGGTGGCATGGTCCAGGCTGGCAACACCGCCCGTTTCAGCTCACAAGGGTCAGCTTGTTTGACTGCTGCAATGGCAAGTGAGAGTGGTGTCCATGGCCAGGGATCATAGCCAGGAGTGGGGTGAGCTGGGCATGGGGACTCCTCTGGGTGAGACGCGTGCAGACAAACCCACAGAGCTTTTCAGTGCAGCAGATACATGCAGGAATTGGTCAATACTCACAAGTGTTCCTAGATCTTGCTGAAAGAAGGCATTTGTCATGGTGTATTTTTAGTGTGATAAAGCATTAACTGCGTGCAGGGAAACACCTTGCTGTGAAAGGCAACTGCATGGGGCTGGTGTGTTTGTAAAACTCCTTGGTTTCCTGGTACACAGAGAGGGTCAGCATGTTCTTGTTTTGCCATTCTGGTTCTTTCATAATTCTGCAGGGTATGTGTCAGCTCATTTATAAATGCTCCTTTTGCTCTGCTGTTTTATTTATTAGTATTGTCTGCACACCTTATTGCTTTGGACCATCTCTTGTTTCTGAGGTGCTTCTTAGGGGATAGTCAACTCTCCATCCATTTACGCATACATTAAAAGAACCAGTGATTCACCTCTATTTCAGCCCATGTTAATAACTAAATATTTTCATCATCTTTAATGTGATTTGCTAATCCATGTATCTCCCTGTTCTCCTTTATGGTTTTACAGGAGATAACAGTCTCTCCAGTGCCCTTCTGCTCCACTGCAAGATGGGTAGACCAGGAGTGCAGCTGGGTCCCAGGATGACATTGGCCTCAGAGCTCCTGCTGGCTTGCTTTATACCACACTTGGCCAGGACAGAGCTTGTATAGTACCTGACCTGCCTGGAAGCTCAGGTGCAACTTCAGGGTGACAACCAACTTTACAGTGGCAACCCAGCCTGTAGGGACAGGAATGTCTGTGAAGCACCGTGTTGTGATAAAAAGTCCAGAAAAGACCTGAAAGAATTAACAAAATACGTCTTTAAAATAGGTTAGTGAATGTGATATCATTTCAATGCCAGATTTCTCTGCAGTTTTTCCTATTTATTTCATAGTCTAAACTTTTGTTACTCTGCTCTCCTATAATTTCTTCACCTTTCTAGCCCCCATAGAGCCTTTATATTCCTTAGTAAAAAGCAAGGCCAAAACTCCCCTTTTCTGCAGCTCTCTTTAAACTCCTGTTTACGTCTTTTCTCTGGTAGCATAGTATACTCACTGACTCACCTAGATTATCAATTTTTATGCCTTCAGCTATTAGCTCATCATATATAGACCAAGGTAACTTAGTCATCTTAATGCTCATATTTTATCCTTTTGCCTGTTCACTTTAGATTTTGGAAGTCTCTGGATATTTTTAAAGACAGTGGCACAGATTATTCAGATATTGTTCTTGACTTGATTACTGTTGAGTGCATCCAGGAATTCCATGGAGAACTGAGATCTCAGGGAAACTGAGATTTTACTTGCATAAAGACAGAGCTCTGTTACAGAGTGACCTCTGAAGTGGTTTTCTGTTGGTTATTTTCAAGGAAAAAGGATTCTACAGTGGGTAATGCTGGAGTTAGATGGCTTCTTTTCCTACTTGTTTAATAGGTTTTTCCAAACTTTCTGTGGATAAATGCTATATAGTTTGTAAAAGGAATGAAATTTGCTTACACATAAGCACCATGTGCTGTGAAATAGTTGTCTTGAACATAGCACAACTACCAAACCAGTGCAATGATGTGTATTAGATTTTTTCCAGGGAGCGATTCTGGGACAATGGAGACTTGAAAGGGAGGTCTGCTAATTTTTCCTCAGATTTCTCATGGCATTATGTGCTGCCTTTTCTTTCACAGACTCTGGTATGTACATTGTTCAAATCCAAAATTACTGAGGTAAGATTCCAGCTTCATCACCCTTCTGCCAAAAGCTGAATTCTGCCAAAAAACTCTGGTGTAGCCTATCCGTTGGGTTGTTTCCAGAATGCAGCAAACTCAGAGACAAATTGTTACTGGCTGGGAACACAATACCTGTATTGCAAAAGCATCACATATGAAATGTGGCTGCACCAGCACCTGCATACAATGTGCTGTCAGGTAAAAAAACCACCATACCCTCAATTTTTATTTATGTGTGCTTCTGATTTCTTCTTGGTGTTGGGGAGAATTTTTGAACTTCATGCTTGTGCCTAGAGGGCCTGGAGCTCTTGGTCAGATCAGAGTGTGGCTGCAGTTAGATTTAGGGCTAGAGCAGACAGAAACTCTCATCTCTGTGCCTGTTTTTTCCTGCCCCCCTGTCTGCCTCTACTATTGGGCCATGCCAGTGTTTGCAGTGAACCTCAGCACATCTCCAGCTGAAAAATAAGCTGGCAAAGAAGGAGCAGGCAAGTTCCCCATTGCAAATGGCCGTATAACCCACAGATTGCTTTGCCAGTACAATAAGAGGACATTCTAAGGGTGAGCTGGCCCTCACCAGCTGGCCCTGACAGCAAGAAATAGCAGATGCCTGGATCATCTGTAACAAAAAAATGGATCCTGGAAGGGTAAGACTGTGCTGTACTAACACTTAAGAAGCCTCTGCATCCTGCTCAGTGTATTTTCCTGTGTCTGACCATGCAGTATGCGAGATACGTGGGCCAAAGCTGCAGGGCATAGAGGCATTTGCATTTAAAGTTGCACTGCTAACTTGGTTTGTCTAGAGACTTTAAGGCAGGAAGTAAAACTGTTAATTAATTAGGAGCATTCACTGGCCCCCAATAGATGTTTTGTTCTTTAATTAATGCCGTGTTACCAGGCTGCTCAGTGAAGGTGAGGTTTCTCCTTGAGGCTGAGCTGACCTGATTAACTGGTCAGGCCCCTCTTCTCCAATATCACAGTCACCAGCCCTGGCACAGGTTTAGTTTCCTTCGTGAGCTCAGTGCTGGTCTGCCAAGCACCAGGGAAGCGAGAGAGGTGGTGAGAACAAGCAGCCAAGAGCAGGTTGGTGTTGACAGGACAGGCTATTCCTGACAGAAGTCACTACGAGATCTTTCTCTGGTTTTGAGATCAAGGATTATCAAACAAGCAGGGGAGCAAGACCCCTTCGCACATTTTTTTAGCCAGTCTTTGTTGATGATGAGTTAATAAAAAAGAAAAAGAAAAGTCCATGTAGTGAGAGACAGAATATGAAAACCTTGCAAAGCAGCAGAGGAATTCTCGCAAAGTTGTGAATCGCCCATTTTCTGGGTGAAATTTGGGCTTGCACAGGTATTTCAGGGTGGATGATAACTGTCCCCAGGTATGTCACTGACTTTAATTCATTGTACAAATAACAAGTATGGACAAGGGCTGGCTTTTATGGGAAGCTGACTGGTCAGTAATCCGGGGGGGCAGAAAGCAGATGGGGTGGCACTGGCACATGACGAGATTGTGTTGTAAATTCAGAAGCGCAGGTAGTAAGCTCCCTCCTACTCCTCCAGAAAAGGGTCAGCTACCCTGTTGTTGGTATTTCTACAGGCTAAGAAAAGCAGAAATAGTTTAGGCCCATAAAACCTTGTTTCTTTCACAGCATTATTAACAGTACCTATCTTGTATCATGGTCTTCAGTTTGCTACACTGAAGTGTGAAGCCCAGCCAGAGTGGTGACATGCTGGTGGACAGCTAAAGCCCAGCCCTCAGTAGGAAGAGTGAGCAAGCAGTGGGATGTGAGCTGGGATTATCTGCAAAATAACCAGGGGAATCCAGAGTCTTGAAAAGTCAGTGGAGATGTACAGATTCTGCTGACTGCCATTTGGGAGTTCCTAACTAGGTGGTGATGCCCAATGTCCAAGACTGGATTAATTCTAATTTTTTTTAATTTAACATAGTATTTAAGCAAGTGAAGCTGCAGCTTTCTCTATCAGTCCCATGCTGAGTGTCACAACATCCTTCACTCCTAGTCAGAGCTGATTAGGTAGATTCTTATAAGTGCTTTTATAAAAGTCGCCACAGATGCCTCCTTTGTTCACTTAAGGATGCGGTGGCTGGAAACCAGCCAGGCTTGCAGTGCCTCTTCCAGTACATTACCTGGCACACAAAGTCACTCCGCTGTGCTGAGGCAGAGGCAGCCTGTGAGCGGCTTTCGGGGCCTGCCGTAGGTGGTGCTGCAGCTCCAGTCTGGGGATTTGCTGTGTACCTGCTTTGTCTGGCAGAACCTATAAAGCAGTATCCAGTGAATGCTCTGATATACACAAGCACAGGTTTACTGACAGAGAGCTAGCAGGTCAGAAGCACAGTTACTTGATGGATACTACAAAACAGGACTGCTAGGTGATGTGGAAATGCTCAAGATATGATGAGATAATGACAGGTTTGTTTGAAAGCTCATCTGTGATTGTTAAGGGAGGAAAAAGCCCTTTCTAGTATCTGCTGCTGAGTACAAAGGTGCATGCCTCAGAGCATTATACTGTGCCAATGGCATGCAAGGAGACAGAAGAAAACCACAGAGTCAGAGAATAGGGTGAACCCAGTACTTACAGTAAATTAAAAGAGACTTAAAGCTACTGGGCTAAGGTTAGGTACAGTGAATTTAAAACCAAATGGAAGGAAAATGGTGTACACTACACAGGAAGAAATGAAATTTTATCCTCTGGCTGAACTGTTTCAACAAAAGTTGTTTTTATTTTAAAAATAATTGCTGTATTCAGGTTAAAAACATGCAATATGAATCACAGTAATGCTTCTCCAAATATTGTATAAGCTATTTGGTTTATTGCCACAAAGGCATGTAATGGAAAGTAAAAATAGATATTAAAAAAAATATAAATCCAAGAAATCTGCATACATTACTGCTGACATTTGTTGAAATGAGAAGGGACATCAAAAATTATATATAGATTTCGTGAGTTACAGCAGGAAGTGAAATATAATCAAAATGACACTTGGGGGAATATTTTTATATGGTAATAAGTGAAAACATTTGTGACATTAACTCAGAGATAAAAAATATTCAAAGAACTGTTGAAGGATTTAACACAATAGAACCATATGTTTAGTTTTAAAATGTAATTGTCTACAAATGTAACACATTTTAATGTTTTAAAAATATATTAATCTGAAAACATCCAAAGTTGCTGAGAAACTGTGCATAACTCCCAAAGCCCCCAGGCTCTACAAAATGGATCTAAACCACTGATAAAAAATATTTTACACTCTATCTATGGTAATAAAAATAGATTGTTTTTAACAAGTACAAAGAAACTCTTGGGAACTTACATTTCATTTGGAAATAGAACCTAGTGGGCAGGAATTTTTTTATCAGAGGTTACCTGTATCTTTAGTTGAGATACAGGTAGAGGTAGAGATACAGGTTGAGATGGGGAGTCTAAACAATCTTAGATTGATGGTGTAAGGCCTGCGCAAAAACAAAGGGAGGCGTATGGGACTGTTGGAAAAGACATACCAGGTGCTGATAACGTTGCTAGGTGATTATCTCCTAGCCCAAATAGAAGTTTCCCCTAGTCCTTGAAGCAACAGACTACCCAAACACCAGCATAAACCAGACTGGCAATCTGGACAGAAGCCAGAGAACAACTGAGGCTGCACAGAGCGACAGGGTGAAAAGTTCATCAGCGAGGAAGCAGAGGTATTTCATCTTTACGACCCCTCCCCAGGAAGTTGCGACCCCTGCCCGGAGCTTGAAGAGCTCATCGTGCAGGCGCAAGAGGAGGAGACCTGATTACCATGAGAAGCGAGGGAAGGCGGGGGTAGACTATGTATATGTATAGGCGTTCTATGAATATGCACTATTTTGTAACATATAAGCCGCACGGGAGCTGCGAACAGTGCGCATGCTTGTGGTGGAGCGATCCCCCATGCGCCCAGTGCTGAATAAACATACCCACTTCATAACTCCAGAGTTATAGAGTGATTTTTTCCGCAAGTCATGATCCATGTTGTGACTTGACTAAAGAAGCATAAGTTAGGTTGACATATTTTTTTCCTGGATTTTAATAAAAAGAGTGAGGAAAATAATAGACTCTCAAAGAAGACAAATTAAAGACATAACACTGCAAGGACAAAATTAAGTCTACAATTAAAATTTAGTCAATAGGCTAAACTGACTACCAAATTAACACAACAGGCAATCAACACAAACTTTGTGGTTCACTCTAGCAGAGATTGTATTATTTTGCATTTAGATTTCAGCTTCTTCTGCCTACATACCTACCCAGAACTCTAGCTGATACATTACATTTATATACCTGATGAAGGATGTTGGTATGTGTTGGATACACAAACTTTACAGAATCTAAGTATCAGTACTGGTCTTAGACATTTGTCAATGAATATTTTCTGGTTCTTTTCAAGGAAGCACAGATTTATGAGGGCCTTAAATGACAATAATTTAACACTTAAGGACAGAAATTAGTTAGTATGGCACTTAACACGTAAATCCTGTTCTTCCAGAGTGAGACACAGACACCTATAATTAATGTTTTATATGAGTTTTATGGAAATTTGGACTCCCTCAGATGACAATTCCCAGCTCCTAACACACTGAGCTCACTAATTCAAACTCAAAGTCAATGTGATTAGCAAGCATTTTTCCCAAAAGATAAGAAGAGAACAGAAGATTTCAACTCCTGGGCCTTCTAGTGTGAGAGTACTTTATTTCAGATGCATTGAAGCATCTCCATGTATCAAGCTTCTGATATCCTGCAGATACTTGTAAACTACCCTGCACTGAACTGCACAAAGCTTTCCCTTTCAAAAGCCATGTAGAGAAGGAAGAGAAGCAGTGACATCATTTTATGTGATGACCAGTTTGTCATGTGGGAAGGAGAAGGCCTCTGTTTGCTCCTCAGCTTGCAGAGATTGACATCTGTAGGCCAGGGAGAAGGCAGTTTTCAGCCATGTCTTTCCTAGCAAATCAAACAGCCCTCAGCCATGTTCTTGAATGCTGAGACCAAGTAATACAGAATGGCCCACGCCTATGCTAGTAAAATTTTACTGAGTAAACACTGTTTTAACAGGGTGATGGTGTCCAAGATGTATGCCTGCCATGATTCCTGGAATTTTAGGTGCTTGAATACCTTACCTGTGTCTGAGAATTGGGAGACTTAGCTAGCACAGGCCAAAATTGTGCCTGGGAAAAGTATAGACCATTGCATTCTTCCATAACCATTTAATTTACTTTGCAAAGGGTAATCTCTTTGTCTGATAGAAAGCTTTGCTCCTCTGCATGGAGAAATTAAAAGTCTATTTGTTAGTGAAATGAAAGCAAAGGGACTGAAGTATCAGGGACACGTATCTAATGCTTTGGGCAGTCAATGTTCTTATCATCCTTATTCTTACAACTTTGTGCTACAAAAAGTATTGGATAAAGTACACAAACAACCCTGGGTGCAAAAAACTGGTTTCTTTGCTTTCAAATGAGCACTTAAATCGTCTGTACATCAAGAATCAAGATCCTTCTACAAAAAAATAGCAAAAACTTCACCACTCTAACCCAAATGGAGAATGTTCCACCCAGTGAAGTCTACTCCTCAAGAATTAAGATGAGAAAGAGAAGATTCAAGATACGTGACTGAAAGTAAAGTCCTTGCATAGGAGGAATGAGATAAACACGTGAGATACAGAAGGAGACTGGGAGGTGAGAAGGTATATACTGCACTTGCAGGGTTTGCAGTCACTTACTAGGTGAAGTAGGTTCATTGCACATTGCATTCCTGTAATATTATTTTTATTTTCCATTTCCTCAGTAACAACTGTCTCATAATTAATGTAAGGAATAGGTTTTTGTTCTGACATTAGGTACATTGAGACTGTGTGTCAGGCTTGAAAACAGATAAATTCATAGACAAGATCTTTCAGGTCTTTGGAAAGCCTCAGAGTCAAGTTTGTCAAGTTGGGCAGTTATCCAGAATATCCTGTGTAGAGTCGTTGATTTGACTTTTAGAAATATAGCTAATAAAGCTCAGCCCCTTACATGTAAACTGTCTTCTTGTCCTTCTGTTCATTTTTCCTTTACAGTCCAGGAGGTGATTTGTAGCTATTCTGTTTTGATAGAAACAAGATGTGAATGTTCCAGTGAAAAGATTACCAGTGGGGGTTTGTTTAGGTGGTTTGCAGGAAGAGCTGTGGCAATTCCCTAGCTCCCAGAAAGCCTTTGGTTGTGTTCAAAGTTCTTCTATTTAAGCCTCAGAAAAGCAGAAATTCAGAATCACTATACCTAAAATCCTCCACTTGTCATTCCTCCCAGGAAAGCACTTTACCTCTTCATGTATCATGTTGTTTTCCTAACTGCACAAGCCTTTAATAAATATTTACATAGCAAGCAAATCATTAAACATGTTTTTTCTTGAAAACTGGATCTGATGGCAACTAAAATTTGTGTTAATAATCCACATTCAAATGTTTACATTTTCCTCTTACTTCATAGAATTATAGAATCGTAGAATGGTTTGGGTTCTGGAAGGGACCTTCAAGATCACCTAGTTCTAACCCCCTGCCATGGGCAGGGACACCTTCCACTCTCCCAGGTTGCTCACAGCCCCGTACACCTTCCACTCTCCCAGGTTGCTCACAGCCCCGTCCAACCTGGCCCTGAACACTGCCAGGGAGGGGGCAGCCACAGCTTCTCTGGGAAACCTGTGCCAGTGTCTCACCACCCTTACAGAAAAGAATTTCTTTTTTATATCTAATCTGAATCTACCCTCTTACAGTTTAAAACTTTACCCCTTGTCCTATCACTACATGCCCTTGTAAAAAGTCCTTCCCCATCTTTCTTGTAGCCCCCTTTAAGCACTGGAAGGCCACTATAAGGTCTCCCTGGAGTCTTCTCTTCTCCAGGCTGAACAACCCCAACTCTCTTAGCCTGTCCTCATAAGGGAGGTGCTCCATCCCCCTGATCATATTTGTGACCCTCCTCTGGACTTGCTCCAACAGGTCCATGTCCTTCTTATGTTGGGGGCCCCAGAGCTGAACTCAGTACTCCAGGTGATATCTCACAGAAGTGGAGCAGTGCAGGAGAATCACCTCCTTCAACCTACTGGTCATGCTTCTTTTGATGCAACCCAGGATATGGTTGGCTTTCTGGGCTGTGAGCACACATTGCTGGGTCATGTTGTCAACCAACACCTCCAAGTCCTTCTCCTCAGGGCTGCTCTCAATCCACTCATCACCCAGCCTGTATTTGTACTTGGGATTGCCCTGACCCATGCGCAGGACCTTGTACTTGGCCTTGTTGAACTTCATGAGGTTTGCACAGGCCCATCTCTCAAGCCTGTCAAGATCCCTCTGGATGGCACATCCCTTCCCTTCAGCGTGTCAACTGCACCACACAGCTTGGTGTTGTCAGCAAACTTGCTGAGGGTGCACTCAATACACTGTCCATGTTACCACAAAGATATTAAACAGTGCCAGTCCCAAAACCTGCCCCTGAGGAATGCCACTCGTCACTGCTCTCCACTTGGGACAACAAGCCATTGACTGCCACTCTTTGAGTGTGACCATCCAGCCAATTCTTTATCCACCGAGTGGTCCATCCATCAAACCCATATCTCTCCAATTTAGAGACAAGGATATCATGCGGGACACTGTCAAATACTTTGCACAAGATGACATCTCTTCCTCTTTGCCTACCTACTAGAGCTATAACCCTGTTGTAGAAGGCCACCAAATTTGTTAGGCATGATTTGCCCTTAGTGAAGCCCTGTTGGCTGTCACCAATCACCTCCTTATTTTCCATGTGCCTGAGCATATTTTCCAGGAGGATCCGCTCCAAGATTTTGCTGGGCACAGAGGTAAGACTGAATGGTCTGTAGTTCCATGGGTTCTCTTTATTTCCCTTTTAAAAAAAGGGGGTTATGTTTCCTCTTTTTCCAGTCATCAGGAACTTCACCAGACTGCGACAACTTCTCAAATGCAATGGATAATAGTTGTGTCCAGGACTTCCACACCAGCAGATAATGGCTTACCACTTCATCTGACAGTTCCCTCAGAACCTTCAGATGCATCTCATCAGGTCCCATGGACCTGTGCACCTTCAGGTTCCTTAGATGGTCTGAACCTTATCTCCTACAGTGGGCAGTTCTTCATTCTCCCCGTCCTTGCCTTTGCATTCTGCATCTTGGGCGGTGTGGCTGCAGCTTTTGCTGGTAAAGACTGAGACAAAGAAGTTAATGACTACCTCAGCTCTCTCAGTTTCCTGAGTAACCAGGTCTCCCATTTCCTTCTGGAGAAGGGCCGCATTTTCCCTAGTTTTCCTTTTATTACCCATGTACCTACAGAGCTTTTCTTGTTGCCCTTGACATCCCTGCCAGATTTAATTCTATCAGGGCTTTGGCTTTCCTAACCTGATTCTGGCTGCTCAGAGTGTTTCTCTGTACTCCTCCTAGGCTAACTGTCCTTGCTTCCACGCTATGTAGGCTTCCTTTTTGTGTTTGAGCTTGTCCAGGAGCTCCTTGTTCATCCATGCAGGCTTCCTGGTGTTTTTGCCTGACTTCTTCTTTGTTGGGATACATCACTCCTAAGCTTGGAGGAGGTGATCGTTGAATATCAACCAGCTTTCTTGGGCCCCTCTTCCTTTCCGGGCTTTATCCCATGCCACTCTGCCAGGCAGATCCCTGAAGAGGCCAGAGTCTGCTCTCCTGTAGTTCAGGGTAGTGAGCTTGCTGTGCACCCTCCTCGCTGCCCTGAGGATCTTGAACTCCATCATTTCATGGTCACTGCAGTCAAGGCTGCCCTCGAGCTTCACATTTCCTACCAGCCCCTCCTTGTTAATGAGAACAAGGTCCAGCATAGGACCTCTCCTCGTTGACTCCTCTATCACTTGGAGAAGAAAGTTATCATCAACGCATTCCAGGAACCTCCTGGATTTCTTGTGTTCTGCTGTGTTGGTCCCTCCAACAGCTGTCGAGGTGGTTGTAGTCCTCCATAAGGACCTTACTTTAGAAGAATGTTCTATTTGCCACAATAAATGGACGATGGGTAGGGGCAGTTGTATAATTTGTCTAACTTAACATTGACAAACACTGAAATTTCTTTGGATATGTCAGTTTGCTAGCCTAAATTCTCTTTGTCTCTTCCTCTGCGTTCATGTAAAACAAATCTTGCACTGTCTGCTTTCATTAAAATCTCAAATGTTTAATGATTTCTTTCTCCTCCATTCTGAACTAGTTTAGTGATTTGATTAACTACTAAAAGTCTGGTGGCACTTTGGAGTGCTGTCCTTGTTGGTTTGAGAATGCCACATCATACTCATTAAAGTTAGCAATGCTACTCATTTCCATTTGTATCTAAAACGTCACCTTCTACAAAGAAATCCCTGGCTGCAGATCAGAGCATGTATTAAACTGGTAAAAAGATGATCTCAAAAGCTTCAAACCAGCAACCTGAATAAGTAAAGGAAGGCTGCCAGACTGATGCAATACTAACATTTTTCTCCTTCAGAAAGTACTGAAAGGCAATACCCAATACAATGACATGTGGCACTTTTATGGGTGCTTTCTCACAGTGCCATAGGACAACATATGTATGCAACCCTTTTCAACAGAAACTCCATAGTTTTAGGGTTTTTTTTTTTAGTGAAAGGGTGATAAAAAATTATAATAGAAAAGGAGAAAGATTACCTGTGGCAAACAATACTTACAATAAAAGGGAAACCCTGAAGCATGTTTACTTATGACAGCAAAACCTGGAGGTGAAGGAGATCTCTGCTTTTCTAGTCAAGTTCTCTATTTTACTTCTAACCCCATCCTTGCTCCTTGGATGTAAATCTGCTTTTTTTCTGTCAGATTGAAAAAGCATACTTTAAAAAAATAAAAATTTTAAAAATCTAGGCTATCATTTTTTCATGTTCAGACACTTACTTGCCTCAGTCTGTGGTGGTACAGCTGTCAGATGTACTTGCTTCTGGTCTGCAATTTTGTTTGATGAAGAGGTTCAGAGCCACTTCATTCAAGACTATCTGGCATGTAGGAAAGAGGATACAGAACTTTAATAAAACACTGAAACGCATACATAAATGCTGAAAAAGCACTGAGCTTCTAGAAGGACAATATGATATCTTCTGAAAGAAGTCCAGGACCAAAAGCAGTTTCCCATGCAGGATTTGGAACCATGCAGTGGAAACAGGCAACCGTGTACCTTAAAAATTATGCTGCAATTAGTAAATATTCACCATCTTCCTGCAATCAGTATATGTTTCCTCTCAGCCTATCTGTGTGTCAGATCTTATTACACCCTGCACACTGTCTACATTGAGCTGAGGCTTGTGTGGGAGCAGACTGCAAGAGGCCATCACAATAAGCCCAGTCCTGGGTGCTCTCCAGTTCTCCTGGAGGCATCATCCTTACCTCAAACCTCCACCCTGAGTTCTTCTGTCAGTGACTCAGATTGAATCCCTGGCTGTATTTCCAATCACTGGAAATTTCTATTACTTGAATGTGTCTATTACACAAGAAAAAGCAATACGTATGTTTTGAGTTCTTCAATTATTACAGACATGGATGACTCCGTAGCTCAATTTATGAGACTGGGAAACATGAATAGATGTAAATGCAATCCTAATTAAGAAGTTTTATTTGACCTTTCTCCCCTAACATATGGTAAAGATTACTTTAAAAGAAGATTTTGAAACCTGTTAGAAGAATGATGAAAAGCATGTTAGAGGAATCTAACTGACTTAAACAGGAGATGCTTCAAGACAATAAGCAAGTTAATATTTGAGACTGTGGCATTGTCAGAGTCAGTGTGACTGTGGTCAGGAAGTTTTCATACCTTTCCCATAAAAATATATCTAAACTGTTACTCCCCTATTCTCTTTTTCCTCAGTTTGCTCATATACTCAGGATGACTCTCAGTTCAGTTCGTTACTGTTCACCTTCAAATCCCAAAACTGCATTGTTCAATGGGCATTCTCATAAAACAGAGAGAAAAAAAAGGAAGAGTGCTCTGTGATTTATCAGGGACAACAAAATATGACACATTGTGTAGGTAAAATGTCAGAGTAGACATTTTGTCAAGCTGTCCACAATATCTGTAGCATGATCTCTACATTTCATGAATCCTGAAAGAAAAATTGACTCATTTGTCAGTATAAAGACATCTTACACCCCAAATGGTGCTTTGTTGAAGGAATACGACATGATCATAAAATGTGTGACAAGTAATAAAATTGTTTTCTGAAATATACATAAGTTTAAATGCAGAAGAGGACACCACAGAGCTAGCTAAATCATTTGTCATTTTACACATCACTCACTGCACTATGTGTATAAATCCCCATCCAGTGAAATGTTAATGTAAACCTTAGTGCATATTTGATTACAATGAATGGTTTCACTGCCAATCGATAAACTGAACTAAATGCTAGATTAGCTGGCAATTGAGAAAAAAGAACCTCTGTGAACCACTTTCTAGAGAAAAAAATAAATGCAAGACAATAAATTGCCACTATTATCCAGCACACTGTTTTGCTAGTGTATGAATCAACGGCTGAATGTTACTGCTCTGTGAGCTGTGCTTCCAGTGCAAGTAACTCCTTCCCCACCAAAGCTATCTGTGTCTGTTCCTTCCTGACAGTGATAATTTCTTTGCATGATTACTCTAATCACAGTATTAAAATCGATCAAGTTTTAACAAACAACATACGGTAATAAAGCACTCAGCAGCTGAGGAGGTACAAATCTCTCATGGCAGAGGTGAGTAACTGGGGATGATAGGGAGAAAGAGAGGGAGAGAGAGGAGAGAAACATCAGCAATCACTGTGAAACAGTAACATATACCTGTAACCTTTAGGATCAACCAGGATCTCGTTTTACTAATGCCAGAGGTTATCGTGAAAATGTTCCTACTTTGGAAATTAAGGTCAGAGATGTTAAAAAATACTAAGAAAAATATTATGCTTATTTAAACTGAGCAGTTGAAATTATATTGGCAGAATTTATTAGCAAATTGTTAGAAATAGATTCACCTTTAAAATAGGTGAAGGCACACCATGCTGAATATGTAAACTAGGTCAGCTCTTGTTTAAATTCTGTATTGCTGAGAAAAGGACGCCAAAGGGAATGTGATTTAACACTAGATCCATCTGGCAGATTGCAGCAAAAAGCTAGAATTTTAATTACCATTGCTTTATCAAATAATAAAAATCACAGAAATGTGGAGTGGAAAGGACCTAAAATGAACCTTTTATCTGCTCTGATAATCAAGTAAGATTACACCTCTTCTGAGAGATACTTGGCTAAGCCAAAATCAGGCAGGGCTGGGGATTTTACTATCTTTTTAAAAGCCTTTTAGCACTTTCTTCTCTATTAGCCTTAAAAAGGTTTTTCTCACATCTGCCTATACCTCCATTTCTGAAAATGAAGCTCATTATTTTTTCTCCTAGCTTTAGTAGACACAGAGAACATCCACAATACTCTTTCTTTTACTGCAACCTATACAAAAAACTCCTTTACTCCATTCTTTTCTAGTCTGCATGATCCCAGTTTGTTGGATTTCTTTGGTACAGCCCATAGTTTCTAGTCTTTGGACTACTCCACTTACTATGTTTTGCATTTTCTTCAAATGCCCCGTATTTGCCCCAAGTGTGGTGGCCTGAACTGACCATTGCTTTCCAGCGGACTTGTGATCAGTGCTATATATATGCCTTTTATAAATGCATTCTGAAAATCCAGAACTTCATTTCCCACTTTTTGCATCAACAGCACATTTAAGGTTTTTGTGATCCGCTAAAACATCTAAAGCTTTTGTCTATGGTGTTCATGCTTTGCTGACTCTTCTGTACTTAACATTTCTACATTTGATATTTTTCTTCCTCATTGTAGGACTTCTTGATATCAGATCAGTTCTCCAATCCAGACAATTCAGACATTCTTTCAATCATGTAGAGTATTAATATATGAATACTGATGATGATGATACTGATTAGAGTGTTTTATGTAGTGTTTTATAGGAGATCCACAGGTCCCATAACATGCCAGCAATAAAACGAATTGTATTAACTGCAGAAATCTGCAAAAGTTTGTAGCACCACCTTGCCACATTGAGTACCTCCTCCAGCATTTAGCCAACATAAAGATGGGAAAAATCAAGGCTGTCAACGTAGTCATGCTTATGATTCTCCAGGTAAGTATACAAAAACCTGCCTGAGCTGGCAGTGTTGCCCAGTCCTCCCTGCTGACAGTGGGCTCTGTAAAGAAAAGGGACTTTTCCATGCTGAACGTTTCAGCATAGAAGTAATTGAAATAGAAGTCATTGACTTCGCCCTGGCTTTCGGTCAGCTCTGGCAGCAGACGACAGTTTTTTGATACCTGAGAGGTGTCCAAGCTCAGGGAAGATGCTGGTCACAGGGCCACTGTGATCCAGGAGAGCTCAAAGGGTCTCCCTTGTAGTCACAATTTATGGGGTCCAAGATAATTGACTTTTGTCAGATACCTTTTGCTCATGCCCAGCTCGAACAGGAAGTATACTGGTGTCTTCCCACAGTTGCAAGAACCTGATGAATGTGCAACTCTGTTACTGTTCCCATTTGACCACATCCCAGGCACAGGTGTGCCAGGCCATAAGACGATGGGCTGTTATAACCGTTTTGGAGCTATTGGGAGGGGCAGGAGCCAGGCTTGTTAAGGGGGTGCCTTACTGTTATCAGTCCTTATCTCCACAGATTGGTGTATAGCTTGAGGGATGTGGGTGGAATCACACCTAGCACCAAGCAGCCCAGCAAGGAGGGGTGAGAGGGGGTGAGAATTGCACCACCACATAGACTAAAAAAGATCATATTCTATGCATGTAAGCAGTGAATGAAAAAAACAGGCTTGGATATAACAACTCATACATGATGTACATTTACCAAGACAAAACAATTTTTAAAAGATGACTGTGATGCTCCACCTTCTTTGAAAAACAAATTCCAAAGTGTCTGTTTCTTTTGATGCAATTTATGACATTGTTTATGACATGTAATTGTACCTGAATCAACACTACTAGACATGTCATTACACAGTCATTACACTGTCTACATAATTTAAAGATCATAATTTAGGAGAGTTACCTTCCACATGTGCTCCAATACATCAGGGTTATTGTTTGCCAGTGTGTTCTATAAACTGGAAAGTTTGTGGTCACCTGGCGATTAGCATCACAGTAATCTGGTTCCCTCACCACAGAACCCCAAATCCTATGGGAGGTACAGGGGCTTACCGTACTGTTCATGACAAGGTTGCAGAGTGTCTGAATGAGATCCAGAGCCACCAGTGCACTTCACTGAGTTGTCAAAAGTGAGCATATATATCAGGAAACCACTTTGAATTAGTGAGAAACACTGAGGACATGGGTGCTGAGAACTACCTCCAAGCACCTTGCCTGTGGCTGATCAGACTGCGATACTGTGGTGAGACACCCAGGCTAGCTCTGAATAGCTATCTCTACATTAGCAAGGAATTCAGGAAATCAGAAGGTTGGAGGGCTGGGACGGAGGTTCCATAATCTCTACTGAGAGAATTGTAAGGGGTTAATCTGGGCTAGATTTAGTCTGGTCCCCTGAATTAAGCATTCCCACCATATATATGTTTTAAAGTGAGCTGAAGGGCCAGTCACTGGCTCAGAGACCCTTGTTCCTTGTTCAGGGGCAGGTGCATATGGGGAGTAAAGAGGTTTGTGTCCAAATAAAGAAATTGACTTATTGTGCACCAGAACTACTCCGTAAAGTGAACCAGGACACTAGAAGCAGAGACAACTGAAAGTTTCACACAGAATCACAGAATTATCTGGGTTGGAACAGACCTTGAAGATCATCGAGCCCAACCATAAACCTAACACTGACCGTTAGTCCAACCATGAACCTAACACTGACCAGATTCCCTTCACAGTGATATGGCTCTGATCCAAGACTCCTGATGCAGCCAGGAGGTTGGTATTCGTAGTGAAACTAGTCTAGATGCACCATGCAGGTTAAGTCACCCTGCTGACCTAATGAGGCATCTCTTTTATATGACTGCTCTTCTTCACTCTGGCAGCTATTTGAAGTTCTCTGTCATTGTATCCCTGGCAGTGCACAGGGTAGTTTAGATCTATTTGAAGATGGCCAAGGGGAAGGCTTCAGAACTTTTCCTAAGGGAATGCAGCATTTTCTAAGGCATACCCTAGGGCTGAGCTGCCAGATGTCTCTCTGCTCTGGGTCCACGGTCCAGAACTCTCCCATTGACTTTCAACGCTCACTTTTGTAAAATGCAACCAGGATATGAGGGAGACCCACAACCAAAATGGTGCTATAATATTCAGCCTACTCCCTTACTTTATTAGAATAGTGTCTGTGCTCATCTTCCATTTTGAATAATTAGAGACATACAGAATCACAGAATCATCTAGGTTGGAAAAGGACCTTGAAGATCAGCCAGTCCAACCATCAACCCAACATTAACAGTTCCCAACTACACCAGATCCCTCAGCGCTATGTCAACCCGACTCTTAAACACCTCCAGGGATGGGGACTCCACCACCTCCCTGGGCAGCACATTCCAACGCCCAACAACCCCTTCTGGAAAGAAATGCTTCCTGACATCCAGTCTAAACCTTCCCTTGTGCAATTTGAGGCCATTACCTCTTGTCCTGTTGCTTTCTACGAGGCTAAAGGGACTCATCCCCAGCTCTCTGCACCCTCCCTTCAGGGAGCTGTAGAGGGTGATGAGGTCTCCCCTCAGCCTCCTCTTCTCCAGACTAAACACCCCCAGTTCCCTCAGCCGCTCCTCATACGACCTGTGCTCCAGACCCTGCACCAGCTCCGTTGCCCTTCTCTGGACACACTCGAGTCATTCAATGTCCTTTTTGTAGTGAGGGGCCCAAAACTGAACACAGGAATCGAGGGGCGGCCTCACCAGTGCCAAGTACAGGGGTCAGATCCCTTCCCTGTCCCTGCTGGCCACGCTAGTGCTGATATACAAGTGAAATAATTTTGTATTCTTAATTTGTCAGCAGCTTGTATATTTTAACATATCCTGTACTATTCAAGTGTCTCATTCATTCACATCAGGAGTTAAAACAGAAATGGGTGTTGATATAATTCTTCTGCTTTAATCATTACCTGTTAAAATTAGCAGAATTAGAGACAGCACAGGTCTGGACTCTCTTACAGTGGCATATACCAAGAGAAAACAAACTCAGAGATGATATCCATGATGAATCGTTGGTCCATTAGTCAGCAGTGTTAAACTGATTCCTCTCAATAAGTGATATCTAATTAATCTTAACATTTACTTTTATATAAACATGAAATGTGACATAAAGTACTTTATTTTAAATCATTATCTGTTGGTACAGAATTACCATACTGCCATAACTCAGAAATTTTTCCAACTTTTTTCTAAAAAGATCTGATGAACTGCAAAAGCAGGGTTTGAACCTTTGTAAAAAAAAGTGTTTGCTCATGCTTAGTAGAGACATTTTCCAAAGACACCGCCAGCATCAGTCATGTTCCAGGCAGAGGACAAGCAACAAAGTCTTTGCAGCTTTCTCTGTCCAGTGTTGTCAGTGACCTTGTTTGGTGACCTTCTTCAGATGCTTGTGGAAGAGAGAGATCCAACCCAAAAAGTTGCTGTTTCTCTTCACTCTCTCTGTTGGGAAAGCTTAGACAACTAGTTTAGTTGTAGCTATCTACAGAGCAGATGTCTGTGATGAATCTCATTCACAGTGTCATATCTGATATAATGAGAAGACACACTGTGTTCAGCAAAACACACTTTTCAGCATTTTCACCCTTGTGGGTCTAGGTTTTGGATATTCATCATTCCTCTTCGGTAGCAAATATCTCTGATATAAGGACAAATATGCCCATTAGCTATAGAACAGAACAGAACAGAACAGAACAGAACAGAACAGAACAGAATAGAATAGAATAGAATAGAATAGAATAGAATAGAATAGAATAGAATAGAATAGAATAGAATAGAATAGAATAGAATAGAATAGAATGAAAAGGACTCTACGATGAAGTCCAACTGTTTGACCACTTCAGGGCTGAAGGATCATACAGAAGCCAACAACTTTTTACTTTCCTGAGATTCCACATCTTTGCCAGCTCAGATGATTGTCTTTTTATTTTTTTTTCCAAGGCAGCCTTGAAAACTGCACACAAAATCCCTGCTAATAAAGTTAGTTTGCAAGAAAATGCCAGAACTTAGTTTTATGATTTAACCTTGTTTTCTTTGTGAATGTGCAGTCTCACAATATGGTCTTCTTTACATCAGAGCCATGATAAGTGAGTGGACAGGGGAGAGAGTTTTCATCAGTGAGTGGCTGGGCAGCATCTGGCTCTCCCTTACTCCTCTGGATATATCTGCTTCTATTATTTCCTGAACACTATTCAGATAGTTCTAGTGATAGATGACTGATGTCACTGGCTATGTTATGCCTCTAGCATAGATATCTGGAAATCTTTAAATATAGTGTCCTTATAGGACTTTTTTTTTTTTTTCCACCATACGCAAAATTCTATGAGAAAGTGTGGTAGTGATTTGTTATTTTGGACTGAGAAAAATAAATCAAGTGAGAAATGCCTCCATGCAAAAGAACAGATTCTATTTCCTTGACATCTAAGCTGAGCAGTTCCAACAAAGGGAACAGTTTCTGTAGTGCCAACAATCTCTCCAGCTGACTAACCTTCTGTGCCTCCCTGTTACACCTTTGACAATTTTTCCCACACTTGATGAAATCCTCATATGAAAGACAGAACGGTATATTTGCAGAGCTGTTCTACTTATGAATATCAGTATGTTTTGGTTGCAGGACCAGGAAGGCTGGAGGTAGACAGACGTAGTGATGCTCCATTGCTACACTACCTACCCTCAGTATCCCCCTCCACATCCAGCTTTGGGAGGTAATTTCAGCTGAGGGCCAGATGGATGAAGGGCAGGAACTTATCTCTCTCTCCTCTGTCCTCAAGCAATACAGAATCCCGAGGGAATGTCACACAAGAACTAGGGAAAATTAGGTGGTCTTGAGAACTGGCAGTGATTTCAAAGGCTGGTTGAACTGCACAGCAAGTTTTCTCTAGCACATCCCTTATGCTTTGGCTCAATCTGGAAATCTGTGACACAAATGTGAGAGGATCTGCTGGGTTTGCATGGCAGGGTTCTCGTAACTGGGGAGGCTACAAGGGTGGCTTCTGTGAAAAGCTGCTAGAAGCTTCTCCTATGTCTGACAGAGTCAATGCCAGCCGGCTCCAAGAAGGATCCACTGCTGGCCAAGGCCAAGCCCATCAGTGATGGTGGTGGTCACTCTGGTAACACATTTAAGAAAGGGAAAATGAACTAGGGGAGAGAAATTGCAGCCAGAGAGAGGAGTGAGAATATGTGAGAAAAACTACCTGCAGAGAGCAAGATCAGAGAAGAAGGAGGAGGAGGTGCTCCAGGCACATTCCCCTGCAGCTTGTGGTTCAGACCATGGTGAGGCAGCTGTGCCCCTGCAGCCTGTGGAGGTCCACGGTGGAGCACATGCATGTGGATGTGCCCAAAGAGGACTGTGAGCCCGCGGGAAACCTGCTCTGGAGCAGGTTCCTGACCACCTGTGGACAAATTGAGAGAGGAGCCCACACTGGAGCAGGTTTGCTGGCAGGAACTGTGACCCTGCAGGAGAGCCTCTCTTGGAGCAGCTTGTTCCTGAGGGACTGCACCCTGTGGGAGGGACCCACGTTGGAGCAGTTCATGAAGAACTGCAGCCTGTGGGAAGGACTCATGTTGGAGAAGTTTGTGGACAACTGTCTCCAGTGGGAGGGACATCACACTGGATCAGGGGAAGAGTGTGAGAAGTCCTGGCCCTGAGGGGGAAGGAGCGGCAGAGACAACACGTGATGAACTGACTGCAACCGCCATTCCCCATCCCCCTGTGCCACTCAGGGGAAGTAGGTAGAGAATTTGAGAGTAAAGCTGAGCCCAGGAAGAAGGGAGAGGTAGGGGAAAGGCATTTTAAGATTTGTTTTATTTCTTATCATCCTACTCTGATTTGATTGGCAATAAATTAAGTTACTTTTCCCAAGTGGAGTCTGTTTTGCCCATGATGGTAATTGTTAAGTGATGTCCCTGTCCTTGACCCATGAACCTTTCATTATATTCTCTCTCCCCTGTCCACTTGAAGAGGAGGAGTGGTAGAGTGACTTTGGTGAGCACTTGGCTTTCAGCAGAGGACAACTCACCACAGAGAGTAAGTTCCTGCTTTGGTGTTGTTCACAGCTGACAACTTAGAAGTTTAAATTCTGTGTCCTAGGTGCTTATTTTTCTAAAGATTATTAAGACACTGATAACTAAGGTTTCTCAAACATTTTCCTTTTTATGAGGTCCTATTAGGTACCTTCAACTTTTCTGGTATTCATTGTTCAGGCTGAAATTTGATATCTTTACTTTGTGAAGGCTGTGGCTGAGCCAGAATTGTTTTGTTTCTAATGATAATGAAATGTATAGGAAAAGAAAATATCTTTCCCATCAAGAAAAAGAAATGTATGATTGCCATTGTAGAAATCTTATATTGTTGGCTAAACTGAAAAAATGAGATCTCACAGAATCACAGAATCGTCTAGGTTGGAAAAGACCTTGAAGATCATCCAGTCCAACCATTGACCTAACACTGACAGTTCCCAACTACACCAGATCCCTCAGCGCTATGTCAACCCAACTCTTAAACACTTCCAGGGATGGGGACTCCACCACCTCCCTGGGCAGCCCATTCCAACACCCAACAACCCCTTCTGGAAAGAAATGCTTCCTGACATCCAGTCTAAACCTTGAGGCCATTCCCTCTTGTCCTATCGCTTACTACTAGGTTAAAGAGACTCATCCCCAGCTCTCTGCACCCTCCTTTCAGGGAGCTGTAGAGGGCAATGAGGTCTCCCCTCAGCCTCCTCTTCTCCAGACTAAACACCCCCAGTTCCCTCAGCCGCTCCTCGTACGACCTGTGCTCCAGACCCTGCACCAGCTCTGTTGCCCTTCTCTGGGCACGCTCGAGTCATTCAATGTCCTTTTTGTAGTGAGGGGCCCAAAACTGAACACAGGAATCGAGGGCCGGCCTCACCAGTGCCGAGTACAGGGGTCAGATCCCTTCCCTGTCCCTGCTGGCCACGCTAGTGCTGACACAAGCCAGGATGCCATTGGCCTTCTTGGCCACCTGGGCACACTGCTGGCTCCTGTTCAGCCGGCTGTCAATCAACCCCCCCAGGTCCCTCTCTGACTGGCAGCTCTCCAGCCACTCCTCCCCAAGCCTGTAGTGCTGCTGGGGGTTGTTGTGGCCCAAGGGCAGCCCCCGGCATTTGGCCTTATGGAAACTCCTCCAGTTGGGCTCAGCCCATGGCTCCAGCCTATCCAGGTCTCTCTGCAGAGCCTCCCTGCCCTCGAGCAGATCAACACTCCCACCCAACTTGGGGTCATCTGCAAACTGACTGAGGGTGCACTCAATCCCCTTGTCTGGATCATCAATAAAGATGTTGAACAGCAGTGGCCCCAAAACCGAGCCCTGGGGTACACCCCTCGTGTCTGGCCACCAATCGTAGATTTTAGATTTGCCATACATGTTATTTTGGATTAATATTATTTCCATTTGACAAAACTGTGGACGTTGAAAGACATATTTTTTCACTTGCACAGACTTCTCAATCACTGATTCTCTTCATGTTGTTGCACCTTCTAATCACTTGTCAGCATTTTATCTTTTTTTTTTTTAATTTTTATTTTGGATGAAGAAACATGTGGAAGGAAAGAAGCTGAGTGACTGATTACCCACAAGCAGATATCCTAAGGTGTTTCTGAGTTTGGAGCATGGAGCTTCTCCACAACATCCCATCCTCTGCAGCTGGGAGGCATGACTGAAAGAATGGAGTACAGCCAGACCTGACCAAAGGCTTGCATCATGCCTCCTGAGGGGAACACAGTATTTCAGACTGGCAAACAGCTAGTCCAGGAGAGCGGAGGGATGCCTTCTAGGAAAGGAGAAGAAATGATAATTTTTGTCTTTCTTTGGTAAATATGCTGTAGAATTTTCTTTAAATACATTTTCATTCTCCATATGTGTTTGGACTACTTGCACAAAGAAATTAGGGTCTTTTGATATTGCTAGAACACAATTATTTAGAGTGAGATACATTTGCAGTATTAACATATTTACTGCTATTAGTTAGTTTAGTAACCCAGATAAGGATCTCATTTTTTATACAGTTCCTTGCTATTTCTCTCAAGACAATTTACTGCCTCTATTATAAATGGGGTTTAGTTTATCTTTTTAGTGTTTTTAATTCTTCCTATCTAAAGAAATAAATCACATCCCCCTGCATCCAGTTATGAGAAAACAAAACACACAACAAAGCCCCTGTAGCTAGGGAGTTTCTTCATTGTAGATTAAAGCCTGCCTTTCGTACATGACTCATTCATTTCAGTGTTTACTGGAGCAGAGCATCTTTTAGTAAATGGAGCAAAATCAGACTTTTTTTTCCTGACACTAATTTAGAAAGCTAGGAGCCTTGGTTAATGTTGTACTTACCCACCCAGGGCAACAATATATATTTCTGTCCTATGGAAGGATTTCATCTTATTATTTTGAGTAATTGTCTTTACTGCGTTTTGTGAAATGCTTTGAGATCTCAGAGAAAAAGTCTTATGTAAGAACTCAGCCCTAAAAGATGCTGAAAATACTCTGGCCTTGATCCAGTAAAGCACTTCAGCAGGTATTCAGCTTAAAGGGCATAGGAATACCCTGGGGAATAAACACATGATTAAAGCTAAGTACATACTTCTGTGGATCAAAACCAAAGAACTCAAATCCTTGCAGGACTGAGCCCTCATGCTTTGTGTTTTTATAGAGTATTTGTTTACTGAGTTTCATAAATCTGAGTTGATCATTCAGCTCAAATACAGTGCTACAGAATGCTTTCATGTCTGTACCACCTGACTTTACACTGTTTGACATCAGTAGTAAGCTTTATTTCAGTGGGAATAAGACTGAATCTTCATGGCTTGGCAGATTGATGTGCGCATCCTGCTCATCTGTCAGACGGATAATACGTGTACTGAATGGTAAACAGACCACAGTCTGTCCTAAAGTTGTACACACAGCAGTATTTATTGCTTATCGAGAGCATTCAGAAATATTCTGTGCATTTTACAAAGAAATGCAGAGGGAAACGCTTTCCCCAGGGCATTTTCCATTGCTATGTAGGGCAATCCAGCAACAGAGCATCATGTGTAAGCAAGTGTGGTGAGAAGGAAAGGGCAAGATGAACTAGGAATACACCCACACCTTAGGAGTAGGGCATGAGCCCTGCAGAAGCAGTTACCACCAACAGCCTGTAGAATCTGCCTAACTTCAAAAAAGAAGGAGTTAACAGTCTTACCCTTTGGAAAGGAAAAGTTATTCTTCCTTTCTCACTACTTCTCAAAGATGAGAAGGAAGAAAATATCATAAAAGGCAATAGTTATGGGAGGCAATCTGAAAAAAACAGAAGGCAGCAGACTTAAGGGACACAGCAAAGTCAGGCTGAGGGTTTCTTGCTCATCTTTGCAAAGCAAAATTAAGAAAAACAAGAAAGTACCCACTGGTAGGCTTTCCTACAGGGCTTTGACCAGAGTTCAATAATATGCCTGCATTTACCCCATACAGAATGCCAGAGCTGTGTGTGCTGCCTTAGTAAATCATATCTGCACTGCTATAACAAAGTTCAAGAGTATATTTTTAGCAGAACATTAACTATTGCAATCACCTGGATATACTGTGTGAACTGCCAATGAACTTCTCAGTCATATCAATATCAGTACTTAGCCAATAGTTATATTGTATATTGTTCATACAGTCCCAATCTACATTTTTTAAATATTCTGGGTTGTTTTTTTGTTTTGTTTTGTTTTGTTTTTATCCTTTTCCCTTGTAGGGATTATGTGTGGAAAACTACCGATCTTTTCTCTTAGTAATGGTTGTTTCTGCCCTACAAAATAAAAGTTGCAGAACCTCTGGCAAGATCAGAAATCATAAAACTCAAATGACTGAGAAGAAGCTGAATAAAAAGAGTAGAAAAAACTAAGATGGTGAACAAGACATGCATATTTAAATTTAAAAAATAACAAAAATTTATGTGTACATCTAATATTAAGAAAATTCCTGTTTTCATCAAGTCTGTTAAAGGACCAAACTTCACAAGTGTGGAAAAAGAAGTTGCACAGAAGCCATGCTTTTACTAGACCCTAAAAATGTTTACCTCAAACAAACGTGTTTTAACTGGTAAACTGGACTGATCTACTGCTTCTTTTCTGTCTTATCATTGCAATAATGCCATAAAAGGTTAGATCTAAAAGTTATTCTTAAAAATACTTGAAACCTTTTACATGTTTTAGAAAAACCTGTTTAGTCAAGTTGAACATTTTGTCTTTATGAGTCTGCTATAGTCTGGCTGCTACAAAAATTCCCATGTTTTCATTCATGCATGCTACCATGGCTTCATTCAGTACATGGTGCATGTTTCTTTTTCTTCATCCTACCTTCTCTATTGAACTTAGTGCTAAAATAGCAGTTGTCTACAGAAAATTGCACCTATCCCAGATTAGGTGAAAAAGAAATTTTACACACATAGTTATGCATTTAAATATCACCAAATTGCAGTCTATGTTCTCTCATATTTTTATCTGGTGTTCTTTCTTTTTGTCTTGGAGGATCTCTCCCACATCAGGAACCTTATGGCAGAGTCCTCTATACTCCATTCAGATTCATTTCAATTAACATGCAAACACATCATCAGGGAAAGAGCAAATGAAACTGATATTTCCTAATCATTCTGAATTTCCACTGTGTAAAGTCTCTCCTCTGAACTGACAGCCATTTCTCCCTGAAGTCTCTGTGTGACGCGTGCCTGCTGCAGCAGGGATATTTGCAGTTTGTGGGGATGACCTTTTCACATCTCTGTTCTTTTCTCTGTCCTGCTACGTCATATTCAGTTAAATGTGATGGTTCAGAGCTTCTCCACACCTCATTGTTCTTGTGCAACATCATTACTGCAATCTAATCAAGATATGGTGATAGGACTGAGAGGTGCATTCAGACTATGGAGATGCTGATGCCATCTACCATGCTAGATTTTGGTAACTCATGAGTCCTAATTGTACCCACTCTTTACATACACAAACCTACTGCTAAATGAAAAAAAAAAAAAACCCAAAACAAACCCCACAATATGTTTGACATAGATCTTCTTCAGTTTATCATAAGCTTGAACATCCAGAGAAATCACTCTGTAAGAGATAGATAGATAGATAGATAGATAGATAGATAGATAGATAGATAGACAGACAGATAGATCTTTAATCAGCACAGTTGCACTGGAGGTCCAACTATAGTCAACATTGTGCAGTACTCAGAAAAACTGGAGGTAATTTACAACAGGATCTTTTTTAAAAAAAACTTGTAGCAACTTCACAAAGTACATAGCTCTACAAGAAGGTTACGGCTATGCATCGTTTAGATAGTAAAGATTTCCAGCATTCAAAATGACAATTTAACTTTCTACTGAAACACAAACAGGAACATGTTTCTTGTATAGACACCAGTCTGAGATAATTTTTTGCTTCATAGGTGCAGTGACTGTTGCAGCCGATGTAGTGTATGTTGGTAAACAACCCTATATCTCTATTGGATTAGGTCCTAAAATTCTGGAAGATGGAATGATTTCATTATAAAATGCACAATATAGTGATATAATTTCTTAAATTTGTTCATCTCCTAACTTCTCATTTAAAAGCTAGTCACAATACTCCATTGTTTACTGTTCTGTGTTTTCAACATATTTTAGCTCTGCTTTGTTATAAATTAATATAGTACCCCCTTGTAGACATATCCTCTCTGAATTTCAAAGAAAACTATTAACAGTGGAAAAGGCTTTGGATCTATCAGACCTGAAATTTAAGTCCATGTGAAAAGTCCTATGAAGATAGCTCTACCAGGAGATAGAAAAGAGGACAAAGCTGGAAATTTTTAAATTAATTCATGTTAAGTAAATCCTTAACAGTACCTCTCTTTTTTGTGTGTGTATAAGGAGTGGCAGTTTTTCTTTCTTCTTAGTTATTTTCAGTTTGTTTCTACAGTTCAGTGATTTATTTATTTATTTATTTATTTATTTATTTAAATGACTGAGAAAACTGCAGGGAAGCTTTCTCTCCTGGATATGCACGAAACAAATCACTTTATTTCTGCTCTTTCTGTTTTCCATGGCTCTGAACACAAGAATGTGCTGCGTTTCATATCAATTAGATTTTCTGCAAATTTCCATGATCATGAGTGATCAATATTCTTTTTTTTGCCAACAGAGTACATCAGTGAGCAAATGCCAGAAGCATGGCAAGCGTGACAAATTACAGCAGTAATCAATACCAGTATTGGTATTGATTCACTGCACAAAAGATCCCCTATTGACACTGTTGTTTCATTATTTTGCCAAGCATTTGCTGTGTGCTATGGGCCAGATCCTGATGACAATTACATTGTTAGCAAATCTTTTACCAGTTCATGGGATTTTACATCCTCTCTTCAATGGGACAAATACGAATTATTGCGGATTAATTGAACAAGCAACACCAGATCTTCTTTAAAACTTCCACCAGTTTGGCTCTGCCCCATTTCCACCATTTTCTTGCTTGTTTGACACCCCTTCTTCCCCACTGAGACTCATAGTTCACGTCAGACCTCAGATTCACATGTCAATAAGTCAGAGTCCAATACTCTCTGACCAGATTCTTTTAGATATTCCATGCATGCAGGATGACATGTTTAGTAACAAATTTATGTAATTGAAGATATTTTTTGTTACTCTGGATTTTGGATTTATTAGAATGACACAAAATGCACTGAAATCATAATACAAATGTTAGTTACACTTAGCAAAATATGGCAGCTGCAATATACAGGTCATACTAGTGTGATCCCCATTACTGGTCTCTACAATATGGTCACTGTCAGGATGCTGGGTGTCCCCAGCGCTGAGAAGAAATATGTGGGTTGAAGGCAGCTCGAGCCTGTTGCTCTCTTCAAATTCTTTTGTTGTTTAGTTTTCATACTGTGTTACACTGAGCCACATATTCACTCCCTCTATGCTGGTCTGTCTAACTAATGGACATGCAGTATCTGGACATGTGGTAATGGTTCAAAACAGCATCAGAGGAGGTTCAGACTTGACATTAGGAAGCATTTCCTTATGAAGATGGTGGTCAGACAGTGGAACAGGCTTCCTAGAGAGGTGGTCTATGGCCCAAGACTGTCAGTGTTTGAGAGGCATTTGGACAATGCCCTTAACATGCTTTAACTTTTGGTCAGCCCTAAAGTGGTCAGGGAGTTGGACTGGATGTTTTAAACTCTCTGCTCTACCTGCAATTCATAAGGGCACACACTATCTTGAAACCAAAAGTTGCAACTGTTCACTGTGTCTTAGCATAAGGGCCAAAGAAAAGGAATGGCTGCAACATGAAGCATATTGGCTAAACAAGGCTTATCACTTGAAATGCCTCTGAATCTTCCCTTCTGTTATTTTTAATTTTATCTGCTTTCATTGGCAAGAGATGTAGAACATTCAAAAACCAGTCTGAAATTTAGCAACTAGGAAACTCAGCAGCTTTTACATGGGAAAACAAACCAAACCAAACCAAAAGTATTAGTACTGTGTAAACTCTTATTCTTGGCATGAATTTCAGAAGAATTGAACTGTCTACTCTTAAGAATCTTTCTTGTAAGGATTTCTATGCATGTCACAGTGCCTTGCAGTAAAGAGGATGTAAAGGTAACAAATAACAATCCTACACCCAACTTGTGGGGAATGCATAATTTTGGCATTTTATTACACAATATGACTACAATGTACAAGTGAGAGTACAAAGTGAAAAAAAAGAAGGCATAATAAAATGAGACTGTTTGTGTAGATAAGATATTCCAAAGGAAAATGCCTTTGACTTGTTTGGCAGAAGAACCTAGAATTTTCAGCTCATCTTCTTTCAAGAGTAAATCTTGCCTGTTTACCATCAACCTCAGATTATTGTGAAAGTAAAACCATGACTCCATCAATAGGTTATACAGATTTATAACGGTATAACCATTTTTTGCTTAACATAGAGAATAATTCTCTTTTATGTAAGAGAAATAAAACATAACCTTCCCTTATAGTATTAATACTCTTTTGTGAACTGAATTAATTTTCTGACATTTTACAATTCAATCTGCTAGGTAATTTAAGAATGAAAATTAATGCAGACTGAACCCTCTAAGAAATTTAGCATCTGTGTCAGACTCTATTCATATCTCAAGTAAGATAAGTAATGAAATAACACAGATGTATCAAACTTCCCATATGGTTAAGTTTATTGAGAAATGGTGAATATGCCAGATCTGAAGAAATTTCATAATTATTTACAGAAAAAGGATCTGTATCTCCCCTCCCATCTTCATTAGTTTCATGTGTTGTGCCCCACAGATGGCGCATCATTGTAGATGTGCCTCTGATGTCCTGACTCTAGTCCTTTTCCAATGGCTCCATCTATGTGTTTGTGTAGGCTCTTTAGTAGAGTTCCTTCCATTGCCACAATACTGCCTGTGGCATGGGCTGTATTACTCCTCCATTATTTTCAACATTTGCTTGTTATCCCTGGCAAGAAAAGCGATAGATCCAGGTACCACTATCAATGCTAGCTTTGCACACTCGTTATTTATGTGCTCTAGCTTGCCCAAATTCAATTTAGAAGAAATGGTGGAAATAAGACAGACAAAATGAGTAAGTCTGTATCTAATTCAGCCTCTTTTTTTTTTTTTTTTTTTTAAGGTTTTGTCAAGGTCTTCGATATCATAACAAATATCGTCAGTATTCCAGCAAAGAAACCACTGCATGAGATTAACCCTTCCCAGATTTCCATTATGTGGGACATGCCAATATTTTTGTATTTGATTTTCTGTCACAAGGACAAAAGTCAAAATATAGAAATACTTAATGTACTAAAAGTCTAATTGCTTTCATATGTGAAACACCAACCCAGTTGCATTTTAACGTTTTCTGTTTTAGGAAACATCTTTGCATTCTCTAGACCCAGCACATTGCCCTCATAGCTCAGGAATGCTTGAAACTTGTTCTCCTCCTGCAGCACATCTTCCCTGGTGACCTGCGGTCTCACCTGCAGTCTCGCCTCTGCAGTACCCCCCAAGCAGGGAGGATGGCATTGAATCCAGTGTTATGGGGACTGATAATGGAAAAATTTAATCAAGGCAGAAATGGGACTATGAGCACAGGATTTTGAAGTGCCTAATGTGGTCATGAATATTTACAGAATCACAGAACAATCTAGGTTGGAAAGGACCTTGAAGATCAGCCAGTCCAACCATTAACCCAGCACTGACAGTTCCCAACTAAACCAGATCCCTCAGCGCTATGTCAACCCGACTCTTAAACACCTCCAGGGATGGGGAATCCACCACCTCCCTGGGCAGTCCATTCCAACACCCAACAACCCCTTCTGGAAAGAAATGCTTCCTGACATCCAGTCTAAACCTTGAGGCCATTTCCTCTTGTCCTGTCACTAATTACTTGGTTAAAGAGATGACTTTCAGGGAGCTGTAGAGGGCGATGAGGTCTCCCCTCAGCCTCCTCTTCTCCAGACTAAACACACCTAGTTCCCTCAGCTGCTCCTCGTACGACCTGTGCTCCAGACCCTGCACCAGCTTCGTTGCCCTTCTCTGGACATGCTCCAGTCATTCAATGTCCTTTTTGTAGTGAGGGGCTGGAAGACAGGGATAAGGGGAAAAATGAAGCCCCCATAATCCTAGAGGAAATGGTTAGCCACCTGCTACACCACTTAGACACACATAAGTCTATGGGGCCAGATGGGACCCACCCAAGGGTACTGAGGCAGGTGGTAGAAGTGCTCATCAAGCCACTTTCAATCATTTATCAGCAGTCCTGGCTAACTGAGGAGTCCCAGTTGAGTGGAAATTGTCAGATGTGACGCCCAGCTACAAGAAGGGCTGGAAGGAAGATTTGGGGAACTATAAGCCCGTTAGTCTGTTCCTGGTGTGGGGGAAGGTTATGGGGCAGATCATCTTGAGTGCCATCACATGGCATGTACAGGACAAGGAGGTGGTCAGGCCCAGTCAGCATGGGTTTATGAAAGGCAGGTTGCCTAACCTGATCTCCTTCTGTGACAAGGTGACATGCTTAGTGGATGAGGGGAAGGCTGTGGATGTTGTTTACCTAGACTTTAGTACAGCATTTGACACCATTTCTCACAACATTCTTCTGGAGAAAGTGCCTGCTCATGATCTGGACTTGTATATTCTTTGCTGGGTAAAAAGCTCGTTGGGTGGAGCCCAAAGGGTTGTGGTGAATGGAGTTAAATCCAGTTGGCAGCTGGTCACAAGTTGTGTTCCCCAGGCCTCAGTATTGGGGCCAGTGTTTTTTAATATCTTTATCAATGATCTGGATGAGGGTATTGAGTGCACCCTTGAGAATTTTATAGACAAGAGATTTTTGAGCTGCTTGAGGATAGGAAGGCTCTACAGAGGGATCTGGACAGGCTGGATCAATGGGCTGAGGCCAACTGTATGAGGCTCAACAAGGCTCAGTGCTGGGTCCTGCACTTGGGTCACAACAACCCCATGAAATGCCACAGGCTTGGGGAAGAGTTTCTGGAAAGCTGCCTGATGGAAAAGGATATGGGGGTGTTGGTTGACAGCTGGCTGAATATGAGCCAGCAGTGTGTCCAGGTGTCCCAGAAGGCCAACGGTATCCTGGCTTGTATCAGATATATCAAAGCCAGCCAGTAGGTCAAGGGGAGTGGTTGTGCCCCTGTACTTGGCACTGGTGAGGCTGCACCTCAAATCCTGTGTTCAATTTTGGACCCCTCACTACAAGAAAGACATTGAGGTGCTGGAGTGTGTCCAAAGAAGGGCAATGAAGCTGGTGAAGGGTCTGGAGCACAAGTCTTATGAGGAACAGCTGAGGGAACTGGGGTTGTTTAGCCTGGAGAAAAGGAGGCTGAAGGGAGATGTTATTGCTCTCTAGAACAACCTAAAAGGAGGTTGTAGTGAGGTGGGTGTTGGTCTTTTCTCCCAAGTAACAGTTATTGGACAAGAGGGAATGGCCTCAAGTTGCACCCGGGCAGGTTTAGATTTGATATTAGGAAAAATTTCTTCACTGAAATGCTTGTCAAGCATTGGACCAAGGTAGCCAGGGAAGTGTTGAGTCACCATCCCTGGAGGTATTTAACAGACACGTAGATGTGGTACTTGGAGACATGGTTTAGTGGTGGACTTGACAGTGCTAGGTTAATGGTTGGACTTGATGATCTTAAAGGTCTTTTCTAGCCTAAAGGTTTCTGTGATTCTAAATTAAATTAAATGCTTATGGTTAAAACACTGATTTAGAAGCCTTTTAAGCATTCCTTTTAAAGCCCTTCATCATGTGCTGTGACCCAAAACACACTTCAGTCTCAAAAGCACTTCATTTTAAATATTCATTTATGATCTATTGATATAAAATTGGCACATTTTGCAACCAGTTATATACTTTTCAAGCAGTAGATCATTTTAGTGTTCATGTCGCTTCAGTAATGTGAATCCACTGCACTAATGTTCTGGTCACTCACTGTTGCACGCCTAAGGAGCAAAGAAAATGGATCTCCCAGAAGTTGTCTAGAGTCCCATCATTGTGGCATAGTGGCAGCAAATGCAACCAAGTAAGCCCGGGCTAGATTGGCAGTTCCCCTGGATGCAGCAGTAGTAATGAGGGGTAGGAGGGAACAGCTACCACTGGTTGAGAGGGGAAGTAAATATTTTGTTTGCCAGAAACAGCTCTTAGCTGCTCTGCTGGTCACAGCTGCCTGCCCCCCTTAGCTCAAGTTGGCCTGAAAATTTTGCTTCAGTGAACCGTCACTTTAAAACCATCTTCTGTGCTTCACTCTCATTGTTGCTCCTTGCTGTGCTATTTTAGATAATCTCTATTGCCCTTATTGTTTATTATTCTATAAAGGGATTGCTACAGATGTATGATAATACAGATAAGAAGGTAACAAACTGCTGGGGAAATGTAAAGGAAATCTTTTTCTGGCTATTCTCCAAACAAGCTTTGCATTACTCCCCAAATAAATGGATTGTAGCACACTTAGATGCTATCTCATACATGATACACATTTCTGTTACCACCGTGCACTCATTGCAAAGATATAAATCAAACCATAAGGGACTGTGATACGTCAGGGTCCTTCTGTTTGGGAGTGACTACTGTAACATATTAAAGTCATGTCATGGGCTGAATGTGAGAGGTAATGGTGGAATTCATCTAACAAAACGTGCACGTCTGCATTGGAGCTGGTCATCCCCGGCTCCCTTTATGGTCAGTGAAAAGAAACAGGCACACCAGAGCACAGTTCTTCTTGTCCTTATGGGGACATCTAACATAAAGCAGATAAATTATGGTAAAACTACTTGTTTTCCACTGCCAACCATTCAGGGTGTGACTTAGATATGAATTTCAGTACTGTAAATAACTGTAAATGACACAGCTGGCCAGGGGGGAAAAAAAAAACCCAACAAAACAACAAACAACTTCTGTTAGTTTACCAGCTGTTTCCAGATATTTTTGCAGTCATATCTCAACTTGTGACTAATCCTCAACCCATTTTCCCATAAAACCCCTTGTCCCTTTTTCAGGAAACAGCAAGACACGGACTAGCTGAGGAACAAGAGGTTTCCAGGTGTTCAGGCCGGACAGATTCCTGCGTTGCCCAGCTTTTGGCAAGATGACTAGGAGTTTGGAAGCTGTAAGGTCTCTAGATTTTGGACAACTCCTAGGACAGAATTGACCAATTTTGGACAGTCCCTAGGACAGGATTGACCCAGAAACAGAGGATTGCTGCTGACAAAGTAGTCTGACATGTGGGCACAAACAGATTCTTTCATTTTGTAAAAATTTATTTACTGAAGAGTGTTGGTTGTCTTGCAAACTCTGAAGTCAGCCAAGAAGAGACAAGATCATGTCAAGGATGAGGACAGTATGGCTGACAGCAGAGTGCAGTGCTGCTTTGTGAGGTTGGCTCTGCAAAAGGCAAAAAAGTCATGAGTAACATATAAGGAATTTGCAGTGGGAAGAAAAAAAAAAACAACACAGAAGAAATAAATTGTGTGAAAGATTAATTTTAAGCACAAATACTTTAGTGTTGCTGTGGCTTGCAAAGCAAGCTCAGATTAGCACACACATCTGCAAGTCACATCAAACTAAAGGATGCAGCTAAAACATAGAAACAAATATCACAGACCAAAGTGGCAACATGCTTGATCTGAATGTGTTATGTATTTTAGCTTTTTCAAATTAAATATGCACCTCATGCATTCCCTTACACTGAAAGTCAGTGCTTGGTGAAGGAGCGCCTTCTAGAGCACTGAAAGATGAAGCATAGTAAAAAAAAAAAGTGCAAACTGTTTATAAAGTCGTCACCTTTCTTGAACTGTTGGTGAAACAGCAAATTTGCAAGGGCTTTCAGGAACTGCATGATTTTTAATGTGCAATATCCAGTGCAGTGGCAATACTTCAGAAATTGTATATTATGCACCAGTTATGGTTGTTTTGCTGTGCTGGGTGACAGTAGCTGGAAAAGCTGGGTGTTGCTCAGCTGTGATTAGGCAATGGTCAAGCAGGGAGTTCTTCACTAAAAATGTAATAAATCTCTGAACTCCTTGCTTCGGGTTGCTGAGGATAACAACAGTTCATATGGGCTCAAAGATACAACTTCATGGAAGGAAAACTAGAGGATTCCTAACTATACAGAAACCACATCACCTTAAGGAAGTCCCTGGAGATGAAACAGTTGGAATCTCATACTGTATTCAGAAGAAGTATTGTATATGCATGTCTTCTTCTCATGTTCAAGTACCTACTAAAAATCCTATTTAAGTACGCAGTTATTTGCAGCATGTTCCCGGTATTGCTCATCTCTTTCATATAGCATCTGATGTTCTAACAGCAGGGGATTTTGCCATCTTTAACAAAGTTTTTAATAATTTCACAAATACAGTAAAATCTGCAACCAAATAGTGGGTTTTCCCATCTGCTGCGAGAATCCTAGAATGTGCTGCACTTGGGTACTTATTTCTAAGCAAAGGGATGGCAATCAAAAGAAAATCTATGCAGGTCTTCAGTTTTTACTTCTAGGTCTTGAAAGCATTAATATTATTCACAAAGGAAATAAGTGATAAAATTACATAATTACAAACAAGACAGTTATGGTGCAAATAGCTGGTCCCTTCACTTTTAAAAACAACTTCAGATGTTGAAAGCCTTAGAGCCAGGTAAAAGGAAGCTATTTACATCTGTCAGAAAACTGAAAGCAAAATTAATGTCAAAATGGCAAAAATGTCCTGGCAAATAGAGATAATAACAGTATATTATCAGGAGGGAGAACAGCAGCCGCTTCATGAACTAAGTGCCCTGGTTTTGTGTGTAGCGCATGTCTGCTGCATCTGTGAATACACACAGTTTATTTCGAAAAATCCAGAAAAAAATGATGAATTCTTCTGTCTAGCTGTCACATCAGGCAGCTGAATATGCTTCAGTTTTACAAAGACTTTCCAGATGATTTTGAACATTACAGGAAAATGTTTCTGGTGGTCCTGGGGAATATAAAGCATTCAGTTCTGACAATAAGTTACAAACAGAATATATAATTTTACAGCCATTTAGTCATCTTCCAACTTTCTTGGAATGTTGAAATCTACATGAAGTGATAATGAAAATTTTATTTTACTTCTTTTGCAGACTCCAAACTGAAGTTATAAATAGACAGACATCAAGGTGTTGTGTTCAAAAGTGTGGGTATCTAATTACTTTTTAAAAACTAAGCTCAGTATGATATGCTTAAATAGAATTTCAGCATGAGAACTGCTGTAGACTAACATCAAATGAAATCTTGTCCTCCAACACTGCCTTTGATTACAGAGGCTTTCTAATTTATGTTTGCTGCTTTCATATCAAATTGATGAAAAAATGTAATGCATATTAAACATTCATCAATATACGTAGATTTCTGGCTTTTGAATTTTCTTTGAGATTGCAGGATCCAGTGAGCCTGAGGACCCAGGGGCTTTCCCCTGTCACTGCCAGCTGCCTCTACCTGCTGTGGCTCTGCAACCCCAGGTCTGTCCAGTAGTGATTCTGAGCCGGCATTCCCCGTGATCATACACCTGTGCACACCCCTCCCCGCACCACCACACACTCCTCCCCATGTGTCTCCCAGTAGCTGTCCTTTGACCCTGGGCTCACCCAGCCTCAGTTTTCCGCTGCCTGGTCACCTCCTGGTTTTGACACTGAGAGGCCCCTTGGATCTGCGATTCCTCCCTAGTGACTGGCACTTGGGCCTCTTACTCTGCTCTCCAGCCACTCCAGCTTGCAGTTTGCTAGTGGTTCATGCATATATGCACATACAGGCACTCACACAGAAGAGAGAGCACATACATGCAGAAAACAGGAATAGTTTAATAAGGAGTTTAATAATACTGACAGGCTGGCTAGAGAGACATACAGACCAGCAGCCTTGTTTACATGTGACCATCAAGTTTTATCTCCTTTTCCCCTCTATTTTCTAATGTATTTCTCCCTTGCCCACTATGGTCCCTCACTTTCCCCACCTTTGGTCCTCTGACTAATCATAATTTTCACAAGTTTTCACAATTCCCTTAAAATATCCTGCAATAAGTTTTACACCCTCCTCTAATTCTCTTGCCCCTGCATTCAATATCAAGTCCCATTCCCTTGCAGGCAATAACCACCTTTATTCTGTATGGCTTTCTGGGAGAGAGATTCTCTCCTCGACTCCTGTTGACACTTTCCCACAGGAGACACTGAATCATTCCCCTGGGATGGCCTCGGGGAGCAGCTGGGCTGATGGGCTCTGTCTCTGCTGGGTAGTTTGTGGGGGTTTCCACTTGTCAGTCATCTTCTCATCCTCACTGAGCCTATGATATTATTGTGTTTAGCCTTTCATAAGATAACCTAACAAATTTAAATAAAAAATGTTGACTCCTTCTAAGCCCGTTGTGACAAATTTAAGGCCCAAGTACAAGAAACATAACTCTGTACGTACTGGAGTGTGACTGTGCCAGGGAGATCAATCAGTGTCTTAAGAGGGCTGAATGTCTTGGATGCAATGTCTCTCTTAGGTGTAAATCTCCTGTGACTCCAGGCAGTGGAATAGGGTGTAAAGAAAGGCCAAAGGTTCAGCTCTACCTACCAACCAGACATGTGGAATCAGAGAGGAGAAACCTGCAAAACTGCACATTTCTGAGTATGAAATGATTCCTTATCCAAAAGCCAACAGTTGCATCTCTCTTCCCAATTACTATTTCCACTTTACTTTTATTATGGATTTGGAGCAACTTTTGGATTAAATTTTCATTACATTATATTTCCCCTTTTAGCATTTCAATCCAGCTTGCAAACGAATCATTCAGAACATGAGAAATAGTAGATCTGCCATGGTTCTTTGCTTCCCGATGCACACACTTTCCAGAGCTGCTATAATCTGACATCATTATAATACTGTTTTATTGCAAAAAAGGAGGAAGAAAGGAAAACAACTATGGAAACATCAAGCTCTATTAAAGGAAGACTCAGTATTTTTTGAATGAATGAGTATAAAACAAAAAAAGTGAGACTGTTTTCCAATTTTATTTTAATGCATTAAGAATGCGTATTAGACTTCCATTCTTCACTAATACTATATAAAGTTTCTATGGTGTTGGATCCTTTGGGACACCTCATAGGTGGCAATTATTTTTTAAAATAGCAGAACAAATACTCTATCCATTCCAGATGCTATGCTGACAAACCAGTATGTTAAGACATGTATTCTGCTCAGGACCAGTGAATCCATCCTCTTGTGTATTCATGTTTCCATGCCTAAGGTCTCTTGATAAAACGTCAGGAGGTCTGGAGACCTTCGAATAACTATAAAGCATATATAAATCATTAAATGACCAATGAGTTCCTCCAAACCCCCAGAGCTCTGCAGTGAACACACAAGACCAGGCATACCTTTACAGTATGTCACACAACAGGACAGCGAGCAAGGCCACAGCCCAGCTATAAGGAGGGAGGGAAGAGGTTTGTTTTGATGTCTCTAAAACTGGTAACTGAAGAAGAAATCTTAGGGAGTTCTCTGTCCCTTCCTCATCTGAATTTCTTACTGACATTGTGCCAGTAACACAGCTACAGCCAGTAACACTTTTGTGACCAGACTCTTGAAGACCAGCATGCAGGTTTGCATCAGTTTTCTCTCAGAAGCATTTCCAGGGAAGCCACGGATGCCTGGCATGAGCACGACATCACCAAAGGGGGGAAGCAAAGAGCAATCTACAAGAAGGGCCAAAAAGCACCCTTGACAAGTTTGCTGAAGTCATCAAACTGGGTGGTGAGGTGGACGTGTCAGAGGGGAGAGCCATCTGACAGAGAGGCTGGAAGGGTGGGCTAGCAAGAACTGTATGAAATTTAACAAAGACAAGTGCAAGATCCTGCACCTTGGGCAACATAAACAAAGAGCCCAGTACAGGCTAGGATCTGTGTGCCTGGGCAGCACCTTGCTGAAAGGGACCTAGGGGTCCTGGTGGACACAAGCTGAACATGAGTCAGCAGTGCACCGCTGCAGCAATAAAGGCAAATCGGCTCCTGGGCTGCATCTGCAGGGGCATTGTTAGCAGGACAGACATATGATCATCCCACTTTACTTAGCACATGTCAGGCTGTACCAGGAGTACTGTGTCCAGTTCTGGTTCCCACAATTCAAGAAAGACACAGACAAACTGGAGAGAGTCCAAAAGAGGGCCATGAAGATGATCAAAGGGCTGGAGAACCTGACTTATGAGGAAAGACTCTTCTCCTGCCCTTATGAAGGAGAAGGCTCAGGGGGACCATATCACAGCATTGAAGTGCTTAAAGGGCAGCTACAAACAGGACAGAGGCTCTCTCTTCACAAGGAGCCACATGGAGAAGACAAGGGGCAACAGATACAAGTTGCACCGGGGGGAAGTTTTCTTCTCAACAGAAGAAAGACTTTTTTTACAGTAAGAAAAATCAATCACTGGAAGAACCTCCCCAGGGATGTGGAAGAGTCCCCATCCCTGGAGGTTTTCAAGATGTGATTGGACAGGGTGCTAGATAATCTCATCTAGGCTCCCTTTCATTATGAAAGGCTTGACCAGATTATCTTTCATAGTCCTTTACAACCTGGGCTGTTCTATGAGTCCATGATCTATACATTGCAAGTAGGGCTGTAAATCCTACAAATAGTTACTGAAGCTATTGCCATTGAAATGTGGATGGGCAGTGGTGTGTGAACCGATTAATCCTCAAGTGATGACAGTAAGAAATCAGCAATGAAAGCTTAAAGAGTAATCGGAATAAGCTGTAAAGTACAGGCTAATGTAGGAATAAAAATTAGATAAGGAAAAAGTGAGAAAAATTTTGTCTTAGATTTTGCTAATCAGCTAACAAGTATCCCAAATGAGTTATGGTAAACTGCTAGATGGTTGAGAAAGCAGAATTTGTAATTCTGTTATGAGATGACACAAATTTATGGCAGGTGGAAGTATAATGAAAATTAGTCATTCCTGAACACACACATTCATGAGGAATAGCTTCATCTAATAAAGTGGAGATCAACATCAGTCAAGGGTAATTTAGTCTTTAGTGCTACAAATACCACTTTCCTGACTGCAGATATCCATGTTCACATAAATAGTGGGATTAACAAACAGTCACCAAACAGAATAAGAATCATTATCAATCAGATTAATTTCATCCCACCATGAGATGATATGATAACCTTTCAGAAAAGGAAGAAAATATTAATAACTTTATTCCAAGCAAAGCATATGAGAAATCTCAGTTAAATTTTCCAAACACACTTTGTGGGGACTGTTAATGTCTTTGATGTCACTCTTTCATTACAGCTCCTTTCAAGCTTGAGAAATATTTAATGCATGAATACCACAGAATCTTTTCAGGAAATGTTTTTATTAAATGTGCTTTGACTGAATTCGCAGTCATTCTCTGTTCAATTTCTGAAGGTATATTTATATCAAAATTTAATGGAAAAAGTAATTTTGAGTCATTTCACTTGAACATCAGTTCAAAATGTCCACAGAAAACACCAATTATAAGTTTTCCAAGGAAATATGGTCCAAATCATTCTATTCACCCCATAAAGCAACAGAATAAACCTGTATTATTTACCATATAGCACACAGATCTATCTGCACATGGATCCAGTCCCATCACACCTTCTAAAAGCACTGGGGCAGAAAGTCCTATGTTCATATCCAGCAGGAGGAGGGGAACACCTGTCTCCAAAGGTTACCTCCACCATTGAAGTCCCACACAAACGCCAATGCTGGCAGCAAGTTGTACACCTTCTCACAGCATGCCCTTTATTTTCAGTCCAAGAATTACCTAGTCCGATTTGACAGAAAGCTTTGATGTATCTAAAGCAGCATGGTCCACTGCACAGCCCCAGAGATGATGCTGACTGAGCCAGCTTTCTTCCCTGGAGGGTAGGATCTGCCTACTCCCCAAATGGCTGAATGAACTCCCTGTCCTCACCTACCTGCAGTAGCAAGTGCGGAGAAGTCATGAGGGGAGAAGGCAGTGACCTGGACACAGGGGCAAGTAGGGATGGAGGGAAAGTTAGGCTGAGCAGGGGGGCTGCGGCACCAAGAAGGTTGTCAACCAGCAGGATTTGTGAGGTGTGAATCCATTCCTTGCTGCTGTCAAGATTCAGCCACCACCAGGTATCCATTCTCCACAAAGTCCCTGAAAGTCTAAATTATAGTGGAGAAAGAGGCAGTAAGTTGCCCGCTTCAAAAACAGATCTACACACACCCATGGGCATATTGTGCAGCAGAGAAAGTGATTTTACTAGGACTGATTCTCCTTTCATATAAAATGGTGCAGATCCACAGTGAGGGGGGAAATATCTATCTGGAGATATTACTGTTAAAATGCTGAAGATCAGACTCAGCCCAGTGGGAAAACACACTATAGAGCGATTATCAGAGACAGACACCAAATGAGAAGGTGAGTGAGGCATCTGTAACTGAGTATGAGAAAATACCCATTTCCAGTGGTTGGATCCCCTTGTGATGGCCAGTCCATGCATGGGTGACTCTAAAACAGACTGAGCCAGATGTGCTATTCATATTTATTCTTCCAGCTGAACTGGTGGATCAGTTACCTCCCACTTCACTACCATAATTTGAAACCAATTTGTAGTAGATCCAAATGATTATGGCCAATTTCACAGCTGGCAATTTCAATAATAGAGAGAAGTAGCTATTTTATTTACCTCAGTCAGGTTTAGATTTGTTGTAGGTACTTAAATCTTATTCCTACAACTGTTTGTACATATGCCCGATTTGAAGGTATGGAAGTGACAGGTGGCAGTAGCAGTAATTCCCACATCAGAGCTATCTGGCTGCTAGGATAAGTAAACAACCATTCCCTTCCCCATCTAGTTCATGTTAGACATATCTAATTTCTAGAATAGCTAAAGTAAATAATTTTATGGACAAGGACATTGGGTTCTTAGTGAGTTTTATGTATGCTGCTTGACCCAACAGTTGGTGTTTAGTCTTCCTCAGGGGCAACTCCCCGAAGCAAGATCAGAAGAAGGTATTATGTAAAAAAAATTTTGAGAAGAAACTAATTTCTCCCTCCTCTCCAGGTCTCACATCCTCATTATGGCCTGTATCACTGGTAAATTTATTCTTTCATCTGCAATGGCTGCTGTAATTGAGAGCAGGTTCTATGGCTCTTAAATAACATGCTGCAATAATTCAGTCCAGTATTGAAAAGCATGTCATTATATGGCATGCTCAGGAAGAGACAGGAAAACCAACCAAAATTCAGTAGATAACTACTTGGACTTATGCATTTTAAAACTGGTCTTTTTAGCAAAGAATAGTTTTACTTAGCTGTACACTTCATATATTCTGTTCTCAGATTTAATTATTGTAAAATTTTGACAAGGTGTTTGACAAGGACACTCCAACACGTTAAAAATTCTTCAGTGGAAGAATTTCACAACTAGAAAGCTTTCTACCAGTCAGTAATCCCTATCATGTTCTGAAGACTCCCATGATTTGCTCTAACATCTGCCTCCAGAAATAATAACCATGTGTCAATCCGTGGAGTCTATCACTTGCAGTGAGAATAACTGGTACCCTTTTCGATGGGACTCACAGCTTCTTAACTGAGTTCCCTCTGCAGTCCTTCAATTTAGTCCATAAATCTGTAACACTGATTTTTCTATGATGGGATTAGCACGTCTCCGGAGATGCTAATCTCTCTCTTTCTCTCCCCTCCTCCCTTGAGTAGAGGTAGCCCTAATGACGAGCTTAACCCCTTCTATATCGTTAAGGCCAGACAAGTTACGTATGTACAGTTTCAATTTTCTTACCCATCTTTCAATAAAACTTCAACTTCTACAGCTTGAGAGCACCTTTTGACTCTATCAACTTCTACTACCAGTCTTAGATCAAGATGGTAGCTCACTGATGTTCCTGACTTTCCTAAGCCTGTTGGTCTGGGACTCAGCTGTAGTCTAAGACACTGAAATTTTTGTGTCTCTGAAGAGGGTTTATGTGTGACCAGAGAGTCTACACTGCATTCACAGTGAGGGAAGATGTAGTCGGTGCTGTTGGTAGAGTCAGGAGAGCCAGGGCCTGTTTCCTCAAAGCCATGCTCTGAGGATGGTGACAACACATGTTGGCAATTTTGTTAATGGACTAAAGCATTTACTACTGTTTTCACCCTATCGTTTTCAATTTAGCAAAGAGAAACAAACAAAAAGTTGGAGAAAGAAAATATAGAAAACAGGGAGACTCTTAAAGGGACTTTAACACCAAAAGATCGTGAAGATCTGAGGGCATTTTAAATGAGCATCAAAGGACCCATGTGCTGTTGTAGTAGATACAATGCATTTAATTCATGTCTTTTAACCCATTTCAGTAGTGCAGAAAGTACATAAAACTCAATGAGACTAGAGACATATCTGCTAGAGAGAGGAAGAGAGGAATGGATAAAATCTGGGCTACACACCCCAGTGGCAGAAAGTTTGCCTGGATGTGATACACATATATCTGACACAAGTATCTGACAGTGGAGAGCCACTGGAAATGGCTGTCACAGCACATAACGTAGTATCAGACAAACCGACTTTTGGTCTTTAATGTCAGACAGGCAGGCACCAATCTCCACTGACACCAGCAGAATTTCAACCCCATTTTAAAGCTGCCTCAGCCCAGTCTCCTCTTCTACTCATGATGTGACTGCTCTGTACAGGCAGAGAAGTGTGATTTGTTTTGCTCTCTGTCTGTAGGGCTCACTGTGTACCAGCAGCAGTGAAGTTTTGGAACAGAACAGGAGGAACTTCCTTTGAGAGGGTGCAAATTCATCTATTTGTCTCTGGCACCAAGCAAAGACAGCAGGTGACACTGTAATTGACTGTTGAGGATCAAACCACAACTGAGGTGAGAGTAAAACCTTTAGAAAAATTATTTCTCTGGTGGCTGAGACACAAATGCTCCAGATTTGACATGTCCAGATTAAACCAGAATGTTTTTCAGGAACTACTGCAACTGCTGCTGAAAACTCAGCTCTGGTGTCAGATTGATGTGACCAGTCTGGTATAACTGATGCCTCATAGCACTCACTGAGGACATGGGTAAAAGACACCCTTACTCTAATTGCAGAGTGGATTTTGACTGAGAAATCCTAGTTACTTACAGTAAAATCTTTTTGTCAATATATTTTTTGTACCGCATTTTGCAGATAACTGGCTTGTAAGAACTCAGTACTAAATACAGAATCACAGAAACACAGAATCATCTAGGTTGGAAAAGGACCTTGAAGATCAGCCAGTCCAACCATCAACCCAACATTGACAGTTCCCAACTACACCAGATCCCTCAGCGCTGTGTCAATCCATCTCCTAAACACCTCCAGGAATGCGGACTCCACCACCTCCCTGGGCAGCCCATTCCAACTCCTAACAACCCCTTCTGGAAAGAAATGCTTCCTGACATCCAGTCTAAACCTTCCCTGCTACAATTTGAGGCCATTCCCTCTTGTCCTGTTGCTTTCTACGAGGCTAAAGAGACTCATCCCCAGCTCTCTGCACCCTCCTTTCAGGTAGCTGTAGAGGGCAATGAGGTCTCCCCTCAGCCTCCTCTTCTCCAGACTAAACACCCCCAGTTCCCTCAGCCGCTCCCCGTACGACCTGTGCTCCAGACCCTGCACCAGCTCCGTTGCCCTTCTCTGGACACGCTCGAGTCATTCAATGTCCTTTTTGTAGTGAGGGGCCCAAAACTGAACACAGGAATCGAGGTGCGGCCTCACCAGTGCCGAGGACAGGGGTCAGATCCCTTCCCTGTCCCTGCTGGCCACGCTATTGCTGACACAAGCCAGGATGCCATTGGCCTTCTTGGCCCCCTGGGCACACTGCTGGCTCCTGCTCAGCCGGCTGTCAATCAACTCCCCCAGGTCCCTCTCTGACTGGCAGCTCTCCAGCCACTCCTCCCCAAGCCTGTAGCGCTGCTGGGGGTTGTTGTGGCCCAAGGGCAGCCCCCGGCATTTGGCCTTATGGAAACTCCTCCAGTTGGGCTCAGCCCATGGCTCCAGCCTGTCCAGGTATCTCTGCAGAGCCTCCCTACCCTCGAGCAGATCAACACTCCCACCCAACCTGGTGTCATCTGCAAACCGACTGAGGGTGCACTCCATCCCCTCGTCTAGATCATCAATAAAGATGTTAAACAGGAGTGGCTCCAACACTGAGCCCTGGGGGACACGACTCGTGACTGGCCACCAACTGGATTTAACTCCACTACAACATTTTGGGCCCGGCCATCCAGACAGTTTTTTTCCTAGCAGAGCGTGTGCCCATCCAAGCCACGAGCAGCCAGTTTTGCCAGGAGAATGCTGTGGGAAACGGTGTCAAAGGCCTTGCTAAAGACAAGGTAAACAACATCCACAGCCTTTCCCTCATCCAATAAGCAGGTCGTCCTGTCGTAGAAGGAGATCAGGTTTGTCAGGCAGGACCTGCCTTTCATAAACCCATGCTGACTGGGCCCGAGCATCTGGTTGTCCCTCATGTGTTGCATGATGGTGTTTAGGATGAGCCACTCCATCAGCTTCCCGGGTACCGAAGTCAAACTGACAGGCCTGTAATTTCCCGGATCATCCTTCTGACCCTTCTTATAGATGGGTGTCACACTGGCCAATTTCCAGTCTGTCGGAACCTCCCTGGTCAGCCAGGACTGCTGGTAAATGATGGAAAGCAGCCTGGTGAGCACCCCAGCCAGCTCCTTCAGCACCCTCGGGTGTATCCCATCTGGTCCCATAGAGCTGTGTGTGTCTGTGTGATGCAGCAGGTCACTGACTGTCTCCTGGATTGCAGGGGGGTTGTTCTCCCAGTCTGTCTTCTGGCTGTGGAGGCTGGATTTCATCAATACAACTAGTCTTGCTATTAAAGACTGAGGCAAAGAAGGCATTAAGCACCTCAGCCTTCTCCTCATCACTTGTTACCATGTTTCCTCCTGCATCTAGCAGGGGTGGAGACTATCCCTGGTCTTTCTTTTGCTGCTCACATACATATAGAAACATTTCTTGTTATCCTTGGTTGCTGAAGCCAGACTAATTTCCAGCTGGGCTCTAGACCTCCTGATTTCCACCCTGCATAGAGTCGCAGCATCTTTGTAATCACTGTGAGTGGCTAGCACCTTCTTCCAAAAGAGTAGAGGAAGACTGAATTCAATAAAAAGTCTCCAAAAGCCAACCCAGGCCACAGGTAGCATAAATTGCCTCCCAAGATGCATCTCTCCATGTCCCTGCCCTCCTCTGATGCCTATTTTAGCACTGATCCCTCAGTCAAATTCTTAAAATATCTGGTATAAATGCAGAGTACAATGCTCTGGCTAGGGAAAGATACAGGAAACTTGTGTGAAAAGTAATTTCAGTAATAGATCCAGTAATAAGTTGGTCAGCCATTGTATCTGTTTCTCTTGTGAATTTTATGCCTAACATCTCATTAGAGATTTAGAAGAGCTTTCTGGCTCCTGCAAGGTCACCATTTTATAATTGCTCCAAGCTCTAGTCCTTGTCCATCTTCCTCCCTGACCCTTGTCACACCTATCAGTGCCTAGACCTGGTGTCCTCAAAGCTTCACGCACACACAAACCAGCTACTCCTTCCTACTTAGTCCATTCCTAGAGTCAAGTTTACAGACTTTTATACCTGATTTTAAAGATTCAGCTGGGTGCACATCAAAATAGCTTTACCTGAACAAAGGTCAGCAGGAACTTTGCATTGGCAGCAATGAAAGGGAAAAAATTAATATGATGAAAGTAGAGAAATACTGCTGGCTGCCTTACATACTCTAAAGTTCATGCATGATGTTTTCTGGCTCTGGTCCAGCATATAGTAACTTATAATTATGTTTCTTGAATTAATAAAATAATTAGGAAAACTTCAGAGCAGGAATGATGAAACATACCAGCTAAGGACTTCCTGGAAAGGTACAACTCTTTTCACCAAAATTAAGAGAAAAAGTCAGCCATGGAATGGTGGCACAGCAATAATTTAGCCAGGGAATTTTGAAGAGCAACAAGTTCAATAGTGGGTATAGCCAACTACTTTCATTTCAGCAATATCTCTTGTTTTGCAAGAAATATCCTAAATAACTACATAATTGCAAAAATCAAGGATTCACTATCATGGCACTAGCACCACAAATATAGCTTACAGTGTTTTTTTTTTTTCTGATACCATTTGAACCTGGGATCAAAGTTTTATATTATTCATCTTGGTTGACACCAATTCCTTTTTCATGTATAGAGTGCAACTTTGTATCTCAAAGAAAATGCATTTAAAAAAGGTAGATATCTTTGTCAAATTCTACCCATGATCCTCTAAGAAAAGCCTCTTTATAGAAATAGTTTCATGAGCTGTTCCTGAAATTTTCTTCTTTTTGGAAATGCATGTAGTTAGGCAGCAGGACATGCTCATTGTGTCTTGAGCTTTTATCTGCAAAAGATTGTTTCAGTATTCTGGTCCTAAAGGTTTCATGCATGAATGAATTTGAGGTTTAACCCACTGGCTGAATTGCCTACATTTCTGATGTAAAAATGTCATGCGCACGCTTTGTGATGAATAATGGAGTAAAATTAATTGGAAACAAAAAAATCCATTCCTTCTTTAAAATGGAACAAGTACTTCTACTCGCTCATCATCTATGCTTTGTACAATATTCATCTATGCTGAGTTTACATTATAGGAAACTTCTCTTACCAAGAGCAAAGATGGAAGAAGCAGCTCCTCAAAGGGTGACAGCAAGCGGCAGCCAAAATGGAAGGATCAGGGCAAAACTGCTGCTGGTGGCAGAGGTGAGAAATGCAGACTTCTTTGGTCTCCATCATCTTGCAGAATCTTACTAAAACTAATCAGAAATCAGTATCCACTCACACATGAAATGCTACTTTTCTTGGTTTTCTTCCACATCTGGATGCCAAGCTGAAATTTCTATGTTTCCACGGGAAGAAAATCAATATATATTTTCATTCTGGACTTAGCATTTGTTTTTACAACACTGAAACCTTACACTTACAGAAAGTTGGATCAAAATAGTATAATCTTACACTTATATAATATTAATCAGAATGTATTTAATATATATATAAAGATATTACATAATATATACAGATAAATTAACATGAATGGCACAAAAATTGTTATTGTATTTTGAAGAGAAGCCAGACAGTAAAAATATTATGTTTCAAATTTTTTATTTTTTTTACATTAAGTTGTTTCAGAAGAAATGCTTTCACCATATCAAAACTACATTTATGTGATGCATATTCTTCCAATGCATATTTTTCCATCAGAACTTTTTAAATGGTTGTGCTTATTGTGTTGGCAATAGGAGAGTAGATTACACTGGAGAGAAGCCTACAAATCACTGATTTCCACATGTAGGTGCTCTTACTACAGCTAATCTGTAAGCAGATGTTTTGAGGACACTTGCTGACAGTCTTCCAGTTGTTTGTATACTTTCTTAAAGGTTACATTTTACCTGGGAGTTGTGAACTCCCTTTGTTTTGTTGCTATCAGAACTTGATTTGACATTCAAGAGTAAGGTTTTCTCTGCACTTAAACCAGCTTGTGGGAGTACTTTTGCTACAACTTTAGTACCTATTTTTGTGACAGTATATTAACTGCATCTAATTTTCAAAGCCTCATATGTAATCCTCTCAAATGCTGGAAAAAAATAAATCTAATTTCAACTTAATAGAAAAAATATTTTTAAAGTTACAATGCATGTTATTAAGAAAGTAATTACTTCATTGCATATTTTTATTTCCATTTCCTCCTTTGCAGACATGCAGGATCAGGGAGCAGGATCAGGCACAGCCTCAATCTGGCTGTGGTGGAGCAGAGCTGGGGAGCCCAGTGCACAGTACATGATGCAGAAGAACAGGACACAGCAGGGAGGGCTAATGGAAAGTAAGGAAGTGGGCTGTCTTATCACCTGGGCTACCACTGAAACCTCATACTTTCCACTAACAGTCATATCTGAACCTATGCCCCAAGATTAAAAGGTTGTGTAGGCTGCCACCTGTTCCCTAAAAATTACTCCTTCTGCCACATTCTTCTGTGAGCCAGCATCATCAGGGGAGCACAGAAAAGTCATTCAAATAATGAATTTCAGTAGTCCGGTTGACATAGATTCTGAGAGAGGACTCCAAGCAGCAGCCAGACTGCAGCAGTTTGCAGTTTTTGCACTTCATAAAAAAGAATAAAAGGTGTTGGCAACGTGAGCACAGAGGAGGTCCAGAGGTCTGGGCAGCCCTGACAACAATGAGCATGGAAGGCCTGTAAAACTGGGGGAAATAAAGAAGCTTGGAAACAATGTCTGAAGGAAAGTACAAGTAAGATGAGACTAAACGTGAGCCCTGAGTAATCTGTTCCGACCTCAAAGCTTTACGTGCTTGGAGCAGGAGGTTGGACCTGCTGGGGTGCCTCCTAGCCGGAATTTTCCTATGAATCTGTGACCCCAAGGAATGGTCACTGCTGGCTGATGATTTAAGCACTGTAGCCTTTTACTTGAGACCTTCTACTTCTGTGGCCATGTCACAATAACATATTCTAGACCTCTACCCTGACATCTGTCAGTCACTCATAAATGACAAATTTAAAAAGGACACCCACAGAGTTTTGTTGAGGTTCTCCAAAAGGAACAGTCACATTTCCCCACATGGCAGGAAGGGGTTTATGCAAAAGACTTTGTTCCAGCAGAGTTTTACAACAGCAAGAAGGGAAAGCCATGATAAGGGATCAGGCTGGGAGTCCCATGCAAGTTAAATGTTGGCAAGACCACAGTCCCTTAGGATATACAGAACAGTTTTGCTCCCACCTCTCCTCTTGTAGTAAGCAGGGCTGGCTAGGTGCAAGCTTCTCCCCACATCTTCTAGCTGAGCTCTGATCACAGGTCATTATCCAAAAAGCAACATGTGTATAGACATGTATATGTATGTGACATAAGTATACATACATATACATAATGTATGTGTATGTATATATGCACATGTATATCAGCCAGCACAGGAGACTAAACACAACTCTTCTCTGGCAATGAGATGAGTTAAAACAAACTTTGTGATAGATACAAGTGATTAACTGAAAAATACAAGCAAAATACTGCTTTTCACTAATAACGGAAGGATCACATCACAGATTGCCTGAAACATTTTTAAATCAGATTTTGGTGCCTCAGTCCCACACGCAGACTCAGCGGTGATCAATCTTCTGTGATCCTAAAATCAATACTCCTACGAATAGCGCTATAGGTCCCATGACAGCTGGAGTTACGCTGCAGGCATTCCCACTGTTCATGAAAAGCTGAGCAGAAGGAAGAAAGAGAAAGGAGATCAGGAGCGGTTTGTGTGGTCTGCATCATGGCTCTAGTAATTAATTCCTTATGGTCAAAGACATTGTACTATTATTGCTATTTTCCCACATGTCATAATAAGGACAGTTAAACAAATCTCTCTGTATTATAATATATGGTCATAAATTGAAAACACAATACTGGTCCATGACAGCCACAAGAAATGGGATTCCTGAATCCAGCTGAGCAGCTGAAAAGATGACATTTTAATATTGATGGTAGAACCAATTTAGAATTGAATGTGAAAATAAACATGGAGCTGCAAATGGAAAATGTAATTAGAACATGCCCTAAGTTAGGAATCAAAGTTGCACATTGTCATAAACAGAGTTTGCTTTCATCATGTAGTTATAAACTCCAACCATCTGTTCCGTGATGGAGATGGGAATGCTCTGCCATTAAAAAGAGAGTTATTCATGGGAGCGAATGGGCTGAAACAGGGACTGTGGAGAGGAGAAGGGTTTCTGCTTGAGTTATGGATTACTAAAAAGAGCTTTCAGAGGACATGTTCATGTAATGCAAAGAGGAGAGATGAGCACACTTAAAGCACAAACTGAACACATATCAATTTCCACCTATAGGGCAAGGATGTGCAAACCAGAAAATTCCCTTTGCAACCAAGATGACAATTTCCAGATTTGAAAAAGAACAAGGAGGAGGAGAAGGGGAGGAGTATCTCATATTTAAGGGAATAACTGGAACAATTTGATGTGGAAATGGGGTTTTTCTGACCTATTGTGAGTCAGTCAGGCATCAGGATGTATTTATGAGTGTAAATAAGACGATGCAGATGTGCAGGGGGTTATTCCCGCTTCAAGACATCCCTCAGACTGGGCTGAGTATCCGGCAGGAAAACCTTCCTACCGTCAATTATGCACTGGCACGAAAAGAGCTTGCAGACTGCAGCATGATAAGCCTCCACTGCTCAGAAAATATATGATGTACTTCAGTGAGTGCATTATACAAATAAATTAATATCTGATGTTTTTGCAATAGAATTGTAAAAGCTCATAGAGTGGAACGTTATTAACAGCGTAAAAGGCATTTCTTGGTGTGATTTTCTGTGCTGAATCTAGTAAGTAGATTCAGCATCTGTCCTCATTTCTTCCTCATTGCTTTTTTCTCTAGTGGCAAATTCAATCTGCTCTGTGGCATCGCAGTTGCCATATGCTCCATGGCCTATCATTTCATGGCAGCGTGTCCTCTGAGATAACAGCAGGACTCCCACGGGGAGCCCATGCACTCAGGATACCCTGTACTCCCGACAGCCTTTTGCTGAGCCCGTGCAAAGGCAGGGACACGTGTGACAGGCATTCTGGCTTGCCTTTAGCGCAGCTGGGCAACACAGACTGGCAGTCTGCAAATAATGTCCACAGCCACTTAACAACTAGCATGAATATTAAGCTGCACTTTCAATTGCTTGGCTCACTTTATCAACGACCTTCCCCAGCACAAGAGCTTTATTTGAAATTCTTGCAATCAGACCCACCGTTTCTGATGCCAGTTAATTCCACGAGCTGGAATTATCCCCTTCCTCATCAAGCTGATTTTTATTCTTTCCTTAGATTTCTCTTTCCATAGCCTGCTTCTGATCATCCACCCTGCCTTTGTCATCGTACTCCAAAACTATCTCACTAAAAACGAAGTCACCTTAAGCATTTAGGTAGGGATGGTGCCTAGAATGTTTTAAAACTGGGGACCACACTTCTCCCCTTACTGGCAAAGCTGTATCTTTTATTTTTCTCTTTCAATTCATATGACTTAAGAAGTGCTTTCTATTCAACGTAACTTAAAGAAAATGTAAGGTAATTGCAGGGCATAATTTAGCTTGCTTTTTGGCAGTTTTCACCTTATCGCAATGCTTCCTGACCTCTGAGGCTGAAGACAATTTGAGTTAATTTACAGTTACTTTGCTGGGAAGCAGCCTGGAGTGCTCACACAATCAGTTTTGATGTTTTCAGCGCTGGAGGAAATGGCCTCCAGGTGACAATAACCATTTGAACCACTTTTGGTAGAGCTATGTGAGCATGATTGTTAACAGCAGCTAGCATCTCACAGCATTTAATGACTTGGTAAATCAAAGAGGAGTACCATCACACTGGCACCCTGCAAAAATAGATGGGAAGCAGTACTTTATCTGAATAAAGTGCCTACTATTTAAGGATCTAAAAATCTAAGCAAAGAAAATTAGAACTCAGACTATCTTGTGACATCAATAAATACATATTATCTGCATTTCTGAAGTGCAACGAAAACAGTAAAAAGCACAAAGAGGACTGATATCTTCTGATAAAAATCTTATAATTCTATCACAGAATTATTTTTCTTCCTCTAATATCATACAGTGAACACTGAAGGAAGTTGCAGGAATAAAGAAGACAGAAGAATTTATTCTGATGATTTAATTAAAAATTACCAAATAAAAAATAGTTTTATCAATGTCAATACAAACGCAATATCTCCTGGAGGAAAAGTCCTGTATTTGCCATTTATAAAAAATGAGAGACACAAGGGAAAAATATGTATTAGAGTCAAGGATTTTAAAAGGGGGTAGGCTGGTCTTACTTCAAATTAAAAAGTGATATAAATATTTTCTATTTTTATTTATAAAACTCTCTGAGCAGTTGAATTATATATACGCTGTACTACTGGATAGTGTTACCCAGCCATTTTGCACAGATGAAAATAAAACTCATGCTTCACTCTCATATCCAAAATTTCAACACTATGACAGCTGTTTAACAGTGATAGTAAATTTTTTGGCATGTTCACGTAATAGAGAACATCTCTGGCAACTACAGCTAGAAAAATATCTGCTCCCATAAGGAAATGTTCTCCCAACAAAAAGACCTCTCATCTGTGTTTCTTTTCACTGCTTCTTCAGCCAAGAAGTCTTATATTTGTGGTGTTTCAGTTCCATTATTAATCCCCAGGTTGCGAATCACTGTAAAACTACATTACCCACCCAGCCTTGGAGCGTGTGCCTGCCACTGCTTTTCATCATGGGAGAGAAATCTGTACTTGGAAAGACACCTGTAAATTTACAGCTGTGAGCTTTCAATACATCATATACTAGCAAGATGGAATATAATTCTCTGTTGAGGTATACAAGGCATGCTGGCCTCTACTCCAGAGAATAACCTAGAAGCTGTAAATAAACCTCTATTCTCAGTATCCTTGGAAGGAATAAAGCAGACATGCATGGACATGGTTGCTGTTCCCTGGCCTCCCAGCAGTACACACAGACATTCAAACCTAGGGCTAGCTCCTGGTCTTCTCCCTCCTCTCTCCAAGGGTATTCTTAATATCATGATATAAATAGAAGTCACTCACCCATAACTGTGGCTCTGCAAGGTTTTTTTGATGTATATTTTGAGCGAGATGGATATATTCCCCATGAACTTAAACAGGGACTGGGACACAGAGCACATCCGTGACAGCATGTCCTTGAGTATGTCCTGGGGAAACAACCAGAAGCTCCTAGGCACTGGCCGTGGTCGCTCCTGGGGCTGGTCCTTGTTATGCTGGAGTACTTGGTGCTCACAGCCTCTTCCATTAACTGACCAGAAGACTCTTCCTCAGTGTGACAGTCATGAGCCCCCTAATTTTCATCCCCACCCAACTTCAGTCAGTGGTCTAAGTAGTGCATCCATTGTGGTCTTGTTGAAGGAGACTGCACCTGAGTCCCCCCTGAATGAGGGCAGGACCTTTTCAGGAGGATGTTGTGATAGTATTCAGAGAAAGGGTACTAAGCATGTACAGATTTCATTCAAGCCTGTATTGAGGACAGCCATTGCTCAGCATGACTTGCTGAAGCCCCTGTCTCCCATTTTCCTGCTATGTCTCTGTCAATCTTACCCTTGTGGTGCAGCATAGCTGCTTCTCTGCAGCCCTGTAGAGGTTTAAAGGGAGCAGCAGTGCCGTGGGGGCAGCAGCTGCTCCTTTCCTCCCTCTTGTTCTCTTGCTCAACACTGGTTTGGCATGGGAGCATGGCACAGTTTGGACCTCTGGGATGAGTCAGGAGAGCTAAGAATTGCTCTTAGTCAGAATTGATTCTGGGGTTTTCTGTAGTGAGTTTATACTCCATCCCTTGTTCTATCAGGACAGCATCTCTCCTAAGGAAGAGAGTGCTCTCCTGGGCAGCAAAATATTAAATAAAGAAGCTGTCAATATTAAAACTGCCAAGAAAGCTGTCAAGAAAATGTTAGAAAAGAAGGGAGGAGATAATGGAATGACATTTTGCCTAGCATAGCAACTGTTTATTGCACTTCCCTGAAAAATAACAAAATAATTATTCTTGTATTTGCAGAGTTCAACTTGCTCATTATGTTAATGGCTGACTGATTAGTAAGGCTATAAAACAGAGCAATATCTTTCCAGTCCATAATGTCACAAAATGCAGTTTTCCTGAAGACCATTAATATAGCAAAAGTAAAATGGGCGAGATAAGAGTAGGGATAGAACCATTTGCTTTTTTTTCTCCAAATCTGCAAATCTTTTACCTTAGTTTATTTTATGTAATATCCTTGAAGATATGCATCTGCGTATATATCTTTCTTAGAAATAAAATGCTGCTTTGTAATTAGCAATGCTAAATGCATTGTCACTGTTGGTGAGCCACAGAACTTTGTCAGGAGATATCAGAGGCACTGGACGCAGCTGGCTCTGATCCGTCAGAGGCAAAGAGGTGAGGAGACATGAAAACAGAGGCAATGGATGTCTATGGAAGATCATCTGCACATATAAATGAAGCAAAAATATAACATGACGCACTGTGAGGAGATATGAAATGCTGATTCATCTTCAGATTAAAATTATGCTCTTTAGTGGCCATAAAACTGACAAAATTAAGGATACAAGTAAACATTAAAAAAGTTTTGAAAAATGTAGTGAGTACATGATTATTCTAAATGGTAGAAATTAGATTTCATTACATACAGATTTTATTGAGCATATAAATGAATACATCAATTCATTACATAAATCTGTAATGTCAGGTGCGCACATGTAGTACATACAGCTAATCCTCACAGGTGTAAACAAATATTATACACTAGCTACTGATTTCAGGAGAGGCCTGCTCAAAGCAGAAAGCAACTGGGCAGGTGTGTAGGTTTCTAAGGGAACTCACACTGTGTCTTCCATCATAGCCATCTTACATGACTGAAGTTTTGTCCCTCACACCGGTGAGGTTACCCTTGCTGTAGTGAAGCCCTCTGTGTCAGTGAGCAGCCTTCTAAACCTTCTGAGATCAGGTCAGGGACTTGATGTTAGGAGGAAGACCTTGGTCTTGATTCCCAGTTTTATAAGAAGCTGGAGTAGAGAAGAGGAGGAAAGGCTACTCTGAGCTGCTAGTTGTTACTGATTGGAATTTCTAAACTCCAAAGTCTTCACGTTCAGGCGTATTTTAGTGCTATAACACAGCTGAGAGGTGGGGAAGGTATGGGTTACAAGTAGAAGACCTGCCTATAACAAACTCATTGAACACAGCTAACAACAGGCTTCATTCATGTATGTTTTTGTGTGAGAATCTGGTGTGAGTAAAGAATTCGATATGGCTCAAAAGTTTGAGACCGCCCTGTCAACACAACACAGAAACTCTGGAAGTCTTTACAAAGCCTCTCTCCAGCATCTCAGAAAGGTTGTAGGATTTGTGGCAGGTCTGCGCTGACTGTAGAAAGACAAAATTTGCATCTACCTGTTGGAGAATGGCTTTCAGAACAAGGTCATGTGTCTGTGCAGGAGCTGATTACAGCCATCTGATGTAAACAAAGGAAAAAACCCAGGGCACAGTTATGCTAACAAGGAAGGAGATTCAGGGCACAGTTATGCTAACAAAGGACAGTTATACTAACAAAGGAAGAAACTGAGGTACAGAGCGGCCTTGATTGTAATGATAAACAACTTGTGGGAGAAAACAAGCCAGAAGAAGGAGCATGTTGTGACATACTCAAAATACCACAAGGGACTGGGATATTATAATGTAACCTTTTAGATGTATCTGATAGATTTACGATTAGTATGCATAATTATAGTGAACGCTTATATAAAGTGCGCTTTCTTGCAATAAAGGGAAGATTGCTTTACCATTCACACTGAATCGACTGCTTGCTTCCTCCATCCAACCGCACCTACCTTTAAAAAGGACAAGAAGGGCAAGCCAGGGAGGTACAGACTGGTCAGCCTCACACATTTCCTGGGAAAACCATGGACTATGTCTTCTGGAAAGCTGTTCCTGGGCACGTGAAGGAGGATCTGGAGACAGTAGGTGTATATTTGCTGTGGGTAAATCATGCCCGACTCACCTGTTTGTCTTCTGTGATGAAAAGACTAGATTTGTGGACAAAGAGAGAGCAGTGGATGTAATTTATGCTGACCTTAGCAAGGCCTTCAATGCCATCTCTTGTAGTATCCTTGTATCCAATGAGACAATGCACTCTAGACCGGTGGACAACTAGATGGATGAAGAACTTAAGTTATGGGTCATCACACTCTACCTGGAGGATGGTTACAATTCCCTAGGGGTCTATCCTGGAACCTGTCCTGTTTAATGTCTTTATTACTGACCTGGAGGAGAAAGAATACCCCCTCATCATGTCAGTGGATGACGTGAAACTGGGGGCACCCGTTGATATGTTGGAGGGTAGAGCTGTTATCCAGAGGTCATAGACAGGCTGGAGGAATGGGTCAACAGGAACTAACAGGAACAGAAACTGAGTTCTACAAGGACATATGCAAAGTGCTGGAGAACTGACCCCCAGGATTGGTGCAGGCTGGGGACTGACTAGTTAGGGAGCAGCTGTGCTGAGAAGGGCCTGGGGGCCTCAGTGGGCAGTGGGCCAAACGTGAGCCACCAGCATGCCTTGGCAGGGATGAAGGCTAACAGCTTCCAGGGCACGGTCAATGGGAACACAGCCAGAGACTGAGGGAAGTAACAAGGCTGAGTAAATGCCCTCTAATGAGCACTCAGTAGACCATACCTAGAGTACTTAATCCGGTTCTGGGACCTAGTCTGAACTCCTGCTTTGAACACAAGACCTTCTGAAATCCCTTCCAAACTTGAATAATTTAATCATACTCACATAAATTATGACATGACAAGGTAAAATATACCCCAGAAGAGAAACTATCGAGTTTTAAAGGAGCATGGATTTGATTTTATAAATATCAATAAAGATAATTATAATTGCTTTGAGATTTACTGTAGTTTTATTTGGAATATCATAACAAAGCAAAGCAAACAAGAATTGCTAAATCACAAGTACATTCTGAAGTAATAGTAGCTCTTCTCCCAATTCAACCTCAGGAAAAAAAAATGTGTTAAGAGAATGCAAATTGCTGACATTCAAGAAATAATAGGCAGTGAGGAAAGGCATAACACCAGATAAGGAATATAAACGTTTTCATTTTCAGTGGTAGCAGGGGGCTTCTGTGAGGTATCCTGATAAATACAGGATTGTGGTGTCTTCAGTCATCAATTTTTGCACCAACATTTTGTGTCTTTAGGTAGCTTCATAAATGCAACACATGGTTCTTTTTACATTCTGCACAGGATGGTTTGGGGTAGTTTTACTCAATTCGGTGGTTAAGCAAATGTTTCATCAATGTCCATCTAGAATTCTCCCCACAAAGTCCTTCCTCTCCACTCCAGGGGTGGACAGTCCCAAGCTCAGGAGGAGAATGGATTTTGCATGTATTATTTTGGGGACACTGGACATCACATCCTGTAATGGTTTTATGAAAAAAAAATATTCTGCATTGTTTATTTTGCCACTTTCTGGGATTACTGTGTTCTGCACTAATTTGGAAAAAAGCTAGGATTGTACAACAGAAAGTGTTAAAACCAGTGAGGTTTCACAGACATATCTCCACATTTTCAACAAGTCTAAGTTATTTCAATTTGATAAGGTTTTTTTTCCTTTTAAGTACATATGAACAGAGCCTGAGCAGGCAGCTACATTGGACTATTTTCACCTGTTTGCCAATCTGACTGCACCTCCTGTCAGTATTTGTTAGTTTAGGATAAAGCTAAAGCAACAGAGTATCCCACATGGGAGGAAAACAAGGGCCCACCCCATCATTCAAGTTAGGCCTTGTCTAGAGTAAGCATCTTAGAAAGTTCATGCCCGTTAATTGGGGGGG
>NW_020799091.1:22441821-22488394 GCF_003259725.1 Athene cunicularia | reverse complement strand
GGGCAGCAGCATTCATGTACGTGCCAGATGTTTCACTGTGCCTCTCAGCTGGATGGATGTGTCCTCTCCTGCTCTGTGATTCTTCACCCCACTCTGCAGACAGGTCTGGCAACTGGCTGTGCACGTGAGAAAGGTGCCTATGAAGTGATATAGGAAGGCTGCAGTGAGAAAAAAAGCAGTTGATCTTACCCAGAGAATATAAAATTTTTTTTAAGCCCATATAAAATCTTTCTTCTAAAGCAGAGCTTAAGTTTGTTGGCATCAATCTTATTATCTGCTAGAAGTTTAACTAGATTAAAATTGCCATTTTTTTACTAGTTCATACAAAATAAAAGAAGATTTACATGGGTGATGTCAGTAAAGGTTACAATGTCTGTAGAGGTAAATACTAGAGTCCTGAAGTCACTGGACGTAATAGATAAAAATTGTCTCGTAGGCAGCTGTTCAGGAAGACTTGGCATGGTTAAAATGATATGCTTCGAAATTATTTTTAGCAGCAGCTTTCTTCGTGGTTATGAAAATGACAAAACAAACTTGTCAAGGTCTGAGCAAGAGCACTGCAGGACAGCACTACAGATGCACACTCAGTTTCAAGCTGAGCAAAAGCCAGGACAGTGATCTTACCTAAAGTAGTTGAGAGAGGAGGTCAGAGATGAGCCTGAGCTGAGCACTAAACCTCTGGGAGTAGTTCCAGAAAGGAGGACCAGAGCTTTATTTTCAACAGGCACCCAGAAAATACATTTAACTACACAAGTAATCACGGAAATTATCACTGAAGCCGTGTTACTAATGAGGTTCCTTAGAAAAGGCGCACAAACAGAAAGGGCCACCAGCCTTCAAAGAGGGTTGAATCTCTGGACACCCTGGGAGGCAACCAGCAGACCAAGAGAATGGGAGGGGAATACGAGCATTGCAGACAGTGGGGGTACCACTGCTTCAAGATGAGCACAGGACTAGTTTTATGATGTGGTTGAGAGGAGCTATTTCAGAGGTGCTCAGTGAGACCACCGGGTGTCTTTGGGGGAAATTTGGTAGACAGTTATAAATGGTACAGTCTTAGAGATTAATAAATTAGCTTAGAGATGAATAGGAGGAAATCTATAGAGAGGTCATTGGGTGAAGTTATGCCCTGATCCACACACAGATCACAGAAAAATGACCCACTAGACTGAGGCAGACAGATGATCTTTGCAAAAGGCATTTTATACCTAGAGGAGATTTTACTCAGCCAGCCCTGAGAGACAGGGATAGTGGGGGCAGAACAAGGAACTCCCTCAGCTCGTGCTTATTTTGGATGTACATCTGAACTCAGGGGAACAGTGACCCTCATTCTTCCTTTCTGTAGATGGGAAGGTGAGAAACTTGTTCCAGCTCATTCATAAGTCCTGGACAATTTTCCCTATAGCAGCCTCAACTATAGATCTCCCAATTCATTGAGTTTCCAGCTGTGCTGGAAGTCCCAGTTAATTTTTTTATCTGCTCTGATACCTAGGGAAACTACTGTGTTAAGAAGTTTTGATAAGAGAAACCCTTGTTCAGGTTCTGAAGTGGCTCTTCTTCCTGTCCCTTCACTTTTTCAAGAACTAGTGTACCTGAAAAATCGTTTGATTTTTGCAGTTTTACCTGCTGGGCTGGTACAAATGTAGTATTAACTTTACCTCACCTAAATAAGCAGGGCTTTGCTCCATGATTCAGAATTATGTCTTATACAAGATACAAACACGGACTTGCACTTGAATTAAGTGATGTGGCTTTTTTATGCAGTAGCCACACTCATGCTAAAAGGATGCTGCCATTTCAGCTAATCCTGTCTAACACAATGATGTGGCACGTATCATGGGGGAGAGCTGTCCTGGCCAACAGCCATGCTAAGCTCTTTTTCTGGTTCAAGTTTTCATCATCTCACTGAGTCTACAAAGCTGTTGAAAGATCCTGTTGAAATGACAGGGATTCATTTGAAGCTGTGACATGTACCTATGAAAAGGGATTTTCTTCTGAGTGCTCAGTTTCTCTGCTTTGAAATAAAAGGTTTGAGCTTCCTGAAGACAGATGCAGAAGAGCTCTGTATGAGCTGAACCTTTGCCTCAAGCCTGGTAATTGGGAAAGGAAAGAAAGGAAAGAAAGGAAAGAAAGGAAAGGAAGGAAAGGAAGGGAAGGAAGGAAGGAAGGAAGGAAGGAAGGAAGGAAGGAAGGAAGGAAGGAAGGAAGGAAATGTACTGAGCCTGCTTGTGTCTGACAAACCCAGCCAGCAACAGCAATGCATGAAAGGCAAAGATTGGGCTGCAAGGCCAGATGCTGAGAGTCCGGGGAGGAGCACGGTGATCGTGTGCATCATGATCAAACCCCTCCGCAGCTCCCCTGGGGTGGTGATCCCCACGTTTGGCAACTGTTGAAATGGAAGCACCAAAGCAGGAGAGTGAGGCAAGAGAGGCAACCTGCAACCAGAGGGGAAAAGATGCTTTCTAGAGAATAAAATTTTAATGGGAAAAAGCACTGACATCATTCCTTGAAAGTGTATTATATTTATTACACTGCTTAACAAACACAGTTCCATCAATAGACTGAATTTAATTGACTGTTTAACTTAGAAAGGGTAATGGACATTAATTGTAAATGTTAAATGGCAAGGAGTTCATCTGGGGTCTTAAAGTAATTCCTGAGAGCTGGGTGCAGGTTGATGTTTGTTTTATTTATGTATAGAAACTGGGAGTCAACTTCGACACTGGTGTAGGTCATTGTGTGGCTGAAATGACATTATCGTACTCAAGGACTGCACAGGTCACAAAGCAGAGAATAATTTAGATTCAAGTTAATGGTAACTCAAACAAAGGGCATAATGCGCCTTGACAGGATCAGAAAATTTATTTGGATAAAGCAAAAATTTGAGCTGACATTATAACCAATCCTTAGCAATGCTATATTTCAAATTTCTGGACTGTTTACACAGTACAGGAGATACATAATTAACAGAGGGTGAATCAGCTTCTCCTCTCAGCTAATGGAGTATGCTGGGGTGCAGAAGGGTTGGGGGGATATTTAATTTCATTTTTGTGAGTATTTTAAGACCTCTACTGGAAAAAAAAAAAAAAAAAAAAAAAAAAAGCTAAGTACAATTAGTGATTTTAAAAGGAAAGAGAAAGGTGAAAATGGAGAGAAGGAAATATTCGAAATGCCTTAATTGCAGCACAAGAAGTTTAAGAAAACAAGCTCAGAGACTGCTTTCCTTGCAGTGGCTGGGACTGTGCTGATGGGGTGGCCATGCCGGGCGGCTTCCCCAGGCTTTGGGGAATGGGTGTGCACAGTTCTGTGGGACGCTTACAGACAACCCAGCACAAGACTGATGAATGAGATTGTTAGCAAGCACTGCTCTATATTAAATTCTTTTTCATATAATTTTTGTTATTATTAGCTTTACATGAAATTGGGCACCTGAGCTCCAGGTTTGGAGGCAGTTTGGAGGCATCTTATGCTTGAGCTGAGCTTTGTCTTAGCCGAGTCAAAACAAATGGAAGGGTTGATCATACCCTGCCTGTTTTGACACTCATTAATAAAGGCAGGGATACATGACAGGACAACAGCCCAAATATACCACTGATAATATTTACCTGCAATAATTTTGTGTAGTCCTCTAATAAGATTATCAGCTCTTCTGATGGCTTATGAGTGTGTTTAACTCAATTCATCTCAACTGTTACAATAATTTTCACATAGTTTACACCAGACGTTTTGAAATTGATTGTTTATGCAAAGCCAGAAATAGTTGATGAACGTAACCAAAACATTTCAGCAGATTGACCATGTATTATTTTTCTGAAGTAAAATAATTCTTTGCTGCAATTTTAGCAAAATAGAATCAAATGCAGGTGATGAAAAGTTGTCCAGAAGAGGATGCAACTAATGATTTGTAAGATTTGGATCTCTAAGATTTGTGGTGGAGTCCCCATCCCTGGAGGTGTTTAAGAGTAGAGTCAACACAGCGCTGAGGGATCTGGTGTAGTTGGGAACTGTCAGTGTTAGGTCAATGGTTGGACTGGATGATCTTCAAGGTCTTTTCCAACCTAGATGATTCTGTGATTCTGTAGGATACCTTTTATAACTCTTGGGTCTGTTTTACTTGATGTCGTGCCTTTATAGCATAGCTGCAGGAAGTGTTTTAACTGAGATTGCATAAAAGGATATGTTCTTCATGACCTGTTGAGTGACATTTCCCCTTTGCCTAATTAGCAGTGAGTGTTAATTCTTTTGATAGTACATAGCAAGTTATTCTGGGAAAAGTGAGCTGATTTCCGTCCTATATCATAACAAATAATATTCTGTAATTGAACGCTAGCCAACCGAACACCAGGCCAAGTTCTCATTTATGGCAGCTTAAATAAGAAAAACTAAAGAAGAAGCCAGTGAAGAACCTATTACAAAGACCTGTAAGAACATTTTTGATCTGATATTGTTGACGCTAAGCATGTGCAGTTCCTACTGACAACCTGAAAACTGCAAGTGATGGCTTTGTCAGAGGACCATTGAAGCTGTCAAGACTTAACATGGTTATGGGCCTGCTCTTTCTTGCAGGAAATAGGTCTTTTGCTTTCTAGAGTCTTCCTAATGTTTAAATTCTCGCTTTCAAGCATTGACTCATGATTTCACTTATCTATGGATAAATTTCTTGTGAGACTGTATTCCTATGGTCAAAGCCCTACAGGTCTCACACACGTTAAAAGAGCTCTGCAGTAAGTGATCTCATACATTTAGGGAAAGGGGAAAAAAAAAAAAAAAAAAAGAAAAAGAAAAATGGTCTCTCATAGCTAGCCAATCCCACCAAGTAAGTAGGGCACATTGGAGACAAAGCTGCTGGGTTGTATGAGGGGTTCTGACTTCTCCCAGAACACCAAATTTACAGTCTCTTCAGTCCTGGCTCCCTGCTTCTGGCCTTCCTCCATCTCAGTGGTTGCTTGCACCCCACAACAAGCAGATTCCCCTTCATTGTCACACTGACCACATCTGTGTCTTCACCACTTACATTAACCTAGCTCCAATATAACTTTTCCACTCCCTCTTTTTCTTCTCCTATCTCGTCTCAGCACATTTCTGTATTTCATGTTGCTGAGGAAACTCTGCCCTTTTCCTCAGATAAAGGGAAAATACCCCCAGGGTTCTTTTTCTGATCTTCTGCCCTTGTATCACTCAACCTCTTTTCCCTCTCTCTGGGATGCTGTTTCAGGATTAGGGAGGAAAGGTGATAAATGAGATTAAGGCATGAGACAGAAAGGGTAAGAACACAAGACCTTTTTTGAGCAGCTGAACATGTCCATTTCCCTTTTCTCAGTCACATCCTGTGAAAATGGCACCATCAGTGCCTTTGCCATCTGCTGAGAAGGGAGAGCAGCCAGCCTTGCTCCCTTCATCAAAAGGCAGGAAAAGTGCTAATTGCTCTGAAACAGTGGCATTGTCGGACTCTCTCTGTCAAAAATCAAACCCCTGCTATATGCTGTTATCTGTATGTGAATAAGACCACAGGTTTAAGCAAACAAACACCTTTCCACTGATACATCTTATCCACTTCAATCAAGTCATAGGATCTCAATTTGAGTAACTGAGTACAAGGATAATTAGCAATCATACCAGTGATAGTACATTTATTCAAATTAAGTCAAATGTGAGTAATCTGTGGACATTTTTTTTTATTCAGCACAGATGAGTCTCAATTAGCAGCCAATTTTAAACTTCTTTAAAAGAGAAAAACAAGTTCTAGAGGCTATTCCTGCTTTACATGTTAAGAAGGCCCTGGGCATTCATGAATAATGTTTTAATGCGATTCAGAAAACTCACTTCCTCCTTTTGCTGCTCAGTTTTGGAAGAAAAAAGGTTTGTTCTAATTGCTCTCCTACCCTCTTTCTCTCCGCTCTTCCTGTGCCTTTTGGATGGAATGTCTGCCCTCGACACCAGGGGTGAGGAGTTGTAGCACGGCTTGTTGAAGGCAATGGACAATGTGAAGTTTACAATCATTTAGTTCCCTGAACATGGAAGTTGCTTGGGTTGATTTATAGCCCTTAGTGACTAATTTTTTGAGTAATGTTACAACTACTCACTAGTGAAATCCCTGCACATGAACTCCTGTGAGACTCTTCCAAGTAATTTTATTCCATGTACTTTACTGCTCCTCTGGCAAAGGGGTACAGGTAATGTGGGCAGAGAGGTACTGCTGAATGTTGAAGCTGGCTGATGCATGAACTCCAGGTAGGGTCCTTTCCAAATCAGGTTTCAGTTTGCCACAGGACCCTGTGATTGTGATCTCCCTCTTCTTAAATGAGGCCTTCATACCTGGCTTTTGTACTGACCCTCTCCACTCAGGCGTACCGCCTGCTCGCCCTGGATTTGCTGTGCTATGGAAGGCCATGGTGTCTGCACAGACCAACAGCCTTGTACTGAGGGCTGCACAGCGTGGTTTGGAGGGGGTCTCTGAGAGCAGCACCTGACATTTTCCACATCTCACACGTGACAAGAAACCCTGGTCCCTGGGTGCACCTCCCAAGGAAGGGTGCAAGCAGTAGTCAGTGCCAACGTTCCACATGTGTCTGCTCTCGCATCCACTCAGTGGACTCGTGATGGTTCATTTGCTACGATCTCGAAAGTGCAAAGTTAAGGTGACCAACACCAAAGGGGATAGAAGTAATCAAAGAGTAAAATTTTATTGTGTTGCCCACGAAGCAGCAAGTGATAGTTAGAGATGGGGGAAAAAAAGGAGAAAAGCAAATTTTAGAGAGAGGAGGTTATAGCTAACACTGCTGATCTCACGGCGTCCTAATGGTCCTGGGTCCAGCTGACACTGAGTCATCAATTGTCATGGTCCTTGGTGGGGAAGCTTCAAATTTTCGTTGCTCAGAAGTCATCTTTTATGCTTAGTAACACACCTTGCTCCACCTCTGCCTCAGGAGTCTCCGCCCTTCTCAGAATTCAATTATCATATCTCCCCCTTTCTTTTCACACATGCGCAGGGGGAGTGTCTGAGGCGTGGTCAGTCTTGGAGGCGGGCAGCCTTCGACCAGGAGGTGTGTTTTGGTATTATAATGAATCAAAGTTCATGATTTCTTCATCGTTTTTATGGCAACAGCTGGGATCCATCTTTTTTGACAGTAGTTATGCGGTTATCTCTAATGGCTCTGGCCAGGTCCAGGTACCAAAGAACAGCACAGCACACTCTGTACTATGCCGCTCTGTATTCAGAAGCCTTTGCATTGCATTCCACTCTTGGGATCAGCAACTGTGCTCTAAACAGGCCGTTGTTGGGTACCTCACTGTCCATGTCCTTGACGACAATGTTGAGACAATGCTGATTTTCTGACCAACTCTTACACATGTGAAGGTCTCCTGCTTTCTTGCTACTCTTCCCTGTCAGATTCATTCGCTTTGCTGAGGGCTTTGGAGGGACAGGGCTTCCCAGGGCTCTGGGTAAGCTGTGTCTGCTGTCTGCAAGCCCAGGGTGGCCAGGATGCCACACCGAACTGCTCTGTGCCGCTCGAGGGCAGCAGGGACTACATACACAGTTTTACCCTCCCGTCGGCCCTCTGACTGATCTCTCTGCCCTGAAGGTCACCTCCTGCCCCACAGGAATCCTTCCTGAGATATCAGGAAAAAGCTGGGTCTGGGGTGGCCTGCCCTGAACCTTCACCCAGCTTTGAGGCAGAAACAAGACTCCTTCTCTTAGAGTAACCAGTTGTTTCATGCATGTGCAAAGGAGTTCTCCATGAATTGAACCAAATAACATATAAATTAAATGGTAAGATCCTAGAGCAAGTATGTTAGAGTTCAGTTAGTCCTATCCATTTATTCCTTTATAATATGAAGTTATAATAATATGAAGTTAACATGTTAAAACAATTCTCTCTTAGGCAACATTTCCAAAAAATAAATTTTTCAGAAAGTTCCTCTCACCCAATCCTTGATGAAAATGCATGTGTGTCAATGGTGCTGATGCCAGGAAAGTGGGGACATCATCAGCAATCTGAAGACAGTGTTCAGTATTGCTCTGATTTGGATGAAAGACAGCATGCCTTCTGCATCAGGATTGCCTCTGCCTGGTGTCCCCCTGCAGTGCTCAGTTCACCTCGAGGGAGCAAACAGTGGCTGTGCAGGTCTCAAAGACCTTTTTAGGGTCTTTTCCTTGATTTTTCTTAGAGGGAAACAGAGTCAAAATCTGTTCTGCATACCTCTATTAACTGTTTCAAGAGAGAACTGCAGCTTCAACAGAAACCCATAAAACATGCAAACAAACATGTATTATTTAAAAGCAGCTGTTGTTGTAATGACCATGTGCAAAGAATAACAGAGCCACAAATCCTAGGCATCATATCCTGCAAAGAATTCTGTGCAGATGTAAAGCTAAGACCTTGTAAGCCTGATGGGACTAAGTACAGCTAAGCATGATACTGATACGGGCCAATGGCTTTAATATTTTACAGTCCAAAACTCAGTTTTCCCCCTTACTTCCAGCTGTTTCATCCAGCCCTGGAAATTTTGCCACTGAGAGTCAAACAGGTTCATAATAGTTGCTTCAGCTCAATTTTCTACATGCTTGAGAAAACTGTTGTGGTGGGTTGACCCTGGCTGGATGCCAGGTGCCTACCAAAGCTGCTCTATCACTCCCCCTTGTCAGCTGGACGAAAGGTTCATGGGTTGAGATATAGACAGGGAGAGATCAGTCACCAATACCCACCATGGGAAAAACAGACTTGACTAGGGGAAATTAGTTTAATTTATTACCAATCAAATCAGAGTAGAATGAGAAATAAAACCAAACCTTAAAACACCTTTCCTGCACTCATCCTTTCTTGCCAGACTCAAATGCATTTCCAATTTTCTCTACCTCCTCCTTCCCCAGCAGTGCAGGGTGATGGGGAATGGAGGTTGCAGTCAGTTCATCACATGTTCTCTGCTGCTCCTTCCTCCTCAGGAGGACTCCTCACACTCCTCCCCTGCTCCAGCATAGGGTTCCTCCCACAGGAGACAGTCCTCCACGAACTTCTCCAACATGAGTCCTTCCCACAGGCTGCAGTTCTTCACACACTGCTCCAGCGTGGGTCCCTCCCACAGGGTGCAGTCCCTCAGGAACAGGCTGCTCCAGCGTGCGTCTCCCACAGTATCACAAGTCCTGCCAGCAAACCTGCTCCAGCGTGGGCCTCTCTCTCCATGAGTCCACAGGTGCTGCCAGGAGCCTGCTCCATTATATGGGCTCACCACGGGGTCACAGCCTCCTTCAGACATCCACCTGCTCCAGTGTGCGGTCCTCCCCGGGCTGCAGATGGGCATCTGCTCCACCATTAACCTCCGTGGGCTGCAGGGGCACCGCTGCCTCACCATGGGCTGCCCATGGGCTGCAGGGGAATCTCTGCTCCGGCACCTAGAGCACCTCTAACCCCTCCTTCTTCACTGACCTTGGTGTCTGCAGAGTTGTTTCTCTCACTCCTCTCTCCAGCTGCAATTGCTGTTGCACAGGTATCCCCCCGCTCCCCTCTTCTTAAATATGTTATCACAGAGGCGCTGTCACTGATGGCCTTGGCCAGCGGTGGGTCTGTGTTGCAGCCAGCTGGCACTGGCTCTACTAGACACAGGGGAAGCTTCTAGCAGCTTCTCACAGAAGCCACCTAGTCTCTCTCCACTACCAAAAACCCCAGGACAACTGTTAACACATGCACTGAGTCCCACTAGTAGACAATGACAATTTTGGATGTATTTGGCCCAACAATGAAAAAACACAGTATCAGTGATGGCTTGTACTAATTAAAGCTACCTCCCTAGAAGTAGGCCATATGCGATATTGATTCATTCAGTCACGGGGTTTCTCAGTGTATATGTAATGATAATTCAGAGACAGCAAGCTGAGTGTCTCTCAGCAGTGTACAGAGCAAAATACCCAACAGACACACACCACCAAGAGAAAATAGCCAAAAAGCACTAGGCAAAGCTCTGGAAGTACTGCTCACATGATCTTGGTGAAAGTTCCAGAAAGGAGCTTTTTGGGTGCCGTTTTAAAAAAGCAGAGGCTCAAATCTGTTCAGTTTTTCATGCTCAAGGCACTGCAGTTTGGGTAAGTGCACCCTGAAAGCCAGTAACTATTTCTGTTGCATTTTCTGGCTGAACACTGAGGCCACATGGTCAGTCAAGTGAGCAGGAGAAGGGTTGGTCCTTGTTAGAGATCTTGAGAGAGATAATTTTGTGCATGACCACTGTACAAGATGAAGTACAGTGCCAGTGTCCCCAGGCACAGACATTTATCACCCTGCCAGCACAGGGAGTTGTTAGCTCACTTCTCACTATGAAACCACAGATGTTAAAGGTTCTTTGATAACTGAGCACTGAGGAAAGCTCAGCCACCTTTAGAGGTCTGGTTTCACTCCAATCTGCACTGCAAAGATGAGGGAAGATGTTGCAGAGACACCCACTCCTGCATGCACTGTTCCACTGAGATGAGCCCAGACAATCCAGGTTACAGCAAATGCTGGCCTTAAACTCTTCCTTTTCATCCCATGCCAGGGCAAAAGTTGAGACATAGAATTTTGAGGAATATCAGAATAAATCACTTCAGTATTTGCAGAATCAGGGTACTTTGTTTTGGCACACTGAACTGATCTTGTCACTAAGTTAATTTGATATTTTCTACTGCTTCATGGGAATTTCAGCTCAGCGTTGATGATTACCTGACTGATCCCTGTGAGCAAGAGTTTGGAACAAACACAACACACTGTGTAACACATCCAGAAGGAAGCATGTGTTGTCCTATGGGACATATCATTTTCTACAAACCCTGTCTCATGAGAGGAAAGGAAAGGGAAAAAAAGCCAGGATTTCTTGAACACCCTGCAGTCTCAATACAATCCATAACAGTTGACAGAACACTTTAGACCTATACAAAAAGAAATTTTCCCCAGGAAAAAACTGGGGGTTTGGGGTTTTTTGTTGTTGTTTTGTTGTTTGTTTGTTTGTTTTTAATAAAAAAAAATCCCTTAAATGCTTTTCTGATTAAAGTTTTCTGGTCAACTTTAATTTTGTATTTAAAAAAGTATAATCAGAAATGAATTTTTTTGAAGACATTTTTGTAGTCTTACTAGCTTGGACTTTTAAATACAGTGGAAATTTTTTCTGACAACAGAATATCAGAAATCTCTTGTTCTTGTTCAGATTTATTGAAATGAGTAGAAAGCCCAAGGAACTAGTTTGAGATCCACTTCATTCCCATGAAAGACTATCCCAGGCTGCACAGTATAAGATGGACTGCATTACACACTGCAGAGCTTGAATGTCACTCAGAGAGAAAAAGGGCTCCAAAACCACCAGGTCACAGGTATTCTGCTCCCATTACTTGATAAAAGGATCGTTTCAAAAAACCTCTGAGGGGTTTAAACAAAGCCGGCTTGCAGAGGTACATGCAGACACAGAGGAGGTTTCAAGAGGGCTTCCTCAACGGGCTCTCATCCTGCGCTTGTTCCCGTTATCTCTCAAAGGGTGGAAGGCAGTTATTCAAATATAACATTCACAGAAATTTTCATTTTGGCACAGCTTAGTTTGCACGGCCTCTAAGAGATGAACCAAATAGACAGTACCTCTCTCTTTGATCCCAAATACAAGCCCTGGGGATGGGTTTGAGCATATTACATTTGTGGTGGAACCCTACCCACCACCTCCTCAAAGCAAATCCAGCCTCCGAGCCTGCTTTTAGTTTGCCATCTGCCACGAGGCAGTGGCAGTGCTTGCTGTGGGAAGCAACCTTACATTTATCATGTGAGATAAGACTGTCGGGCAGCCCTGCCTTCCACGCAGCTGATGCTGTGGCTTCCATCCATCTTCCTGTTTTCTTTGAAGGCAAACAATTCACCTCTGCTATAATCTTGAGTTTAAATCAAGAGAAATGTTTGTCTTTTCTTAGCCTTTTAAATATTTTAATCTATTCCTTTCTGACAGGCAGATATAGCTAGAATTACCACTAATGGGTTTCAATACATTAAGTTTTATGCCTCTGTGGCTGACATTGTTTATATCATATAGGTTTTCATTTATGTACTTTCTGTTTGTCTCAATTCCCAAACCTCAAATTTATTAGCAAAGAAGATCTGGCAGAGCTGATGTAAGGAGCAATATTTAAAATATATTTCTCAGCCAAAATGAATCTGTGATATAAAGTGCCTCTCTGTGGGTTTCATTAAAAAAAAAAGCCTTATTGAAAAGCTTTCTCTGCAGAAGTTGTGCAATTACCCTGCTCATATCATAGAATCATAGAACACCAGGTTGGAAGGGACCTCAAGGACAATCTGGTCCAACATTTCTGGCAAAATCATGGTCTAGGCAAGATGGCCCAGCACCCTGTCCAGCTGAATCTTAAAAGTGTCCAATGTTGGGGAATCCATCACTTCCCTGGAGAGATTATTCCAGTGTCTGAATGCTCCCATTGTGGAAAGTTTTCCTCTTGTGTCCAGTCAGAATGTCCCCAGGAGTAACCTGTACCCATTACCCCTCATTCATCTTTTCCATGTGGCTCCTCCTAAAAAGGGAGTCTCCATCTTCCTTGTATACTTTGTATACTTTGTATATACTCTTTAAATAGTGGAATGTGGTGGTAAGGTGTCCCCTTAGCCATCTCTTCTCAAGGCTGAACAAACCTAATTCTCTCACACTGTCCTCATAAGGCAGGCTTCCCAGTCCCTTGATCATATTTCTGGCCCTTCTCTGGACCCTCTCCACACAAATATATACGTGTACCAAACAAGTACCAATGACTCATCTATCATGTATAACACACAAGTAGAAATAATATTTATCTTAACCAAATCTATCATTTTCTGAAGCTACAGATTATTACAATGACCAGGAAACAAAGGTAAAACAAAATGGAGACCCACATTTCACTGAAGGTTTTGTGGTTTCAGGTATCTATCTTTAGATATCTGTGGCTTTGCTTTCAAATCCCTGAACTTCCATGGACTTAACAGCCATGAAACTGGTACTAGTTGACGTCTGAAGCTATCACATCTCACCAGCCATAAAGTAATTTGCCTGAGGTCATGCTAGGTTTTTCAAAAAAACCCAGAACTTATTTTTCCTGTCCTGTCCTGCCCACTTCAACCAGTATGTGCCCTACACCCATTGTCTTGTTGGCACACTGCTGCTGCTTCTGCAGCACTGCTGCTCCAGCTTCTTCTTCATGTGCCCCACTGATGCTGCTCTCCATGGAGGAATGTCCCAGGAGCCAGCAGAGGAAGGTGACTTTTCCAGCAGTCCCAGACAGGCTCCACACAGAAATCATGTACCCCATAGAGACCCTTGTTGGAGGTTGATTCACGTTCTCTCAGTCTCTGTGGAGTTTCATCACCTTTGCCAGGACTGCAGCACAGAGCAGTGCTCTGGAAGGAGGAAACACCCTTGAGCAACATGTATATGTGCAGGAAAAATTGCCACCGGCCTTGAAATTCAGCTGGGAAGGCATCTTATGGGATGACCCAAAGGGTACAAGGAAGTAGATACTGTCTGAAAATCTGCAGGTGGAGAGAAAAAACTTTTATGGCTGATCACTATTTAAAAGCCTTGATCAAAGATAAGCCATGACTGGGGCCTGGTGTTGAATAAAATTTTGCTTAGAGACATACCAAATCATCACAAAAAAAGGACTGCAGTGGAAACCGTCATGATAAAATATAACTGAGATGCCATCAGTCTTTTATGTAAATTTTTTCTAATATTCAAGCGCGAGTTGGAGTAAAGATCCATATTTATCTATACAGTAATATTTTGGCTTACAGATGTCAGTGAAAGCCATGCACTCCAAGACATGAATTTCGCTTTTTAAAAAGGAAACAAATTGGTCCCTTCAGTGTGGTATTTTTATTGTAGTTAGCCCTTAAAACAGATCTTACTATAACAACAGAGCAGCTGGTCTCACAGTTTGCTCTGGGCTCCTTTCCTTTCCTCTGCAAGCCTTAGAGTTCCTCCCACCTCTACTACATCTATCCCCTCTGCTCCTGCTTTTTGTGACCACTCAGCCCCCTTAAGTCCATGAGTGCTATTCTCCCCTTCCCAGGGACACTGCCATGCCTCCCTCCAGCAAGGTCCCACTTTTCCCCCAATTTTTGCACCCAGCATCCCAAAGGGCATATGGCATTCATTCTGCAGCACATCAGACTAGACAGTAATTAATTCCTTCCAATCTTAAAGCCTGTGGCTGAATACAGTGATATCCATACTGAGAAGAGGATTGAACCCTATAATTTCAGGTACCTTTGAGTAACTGTTACTTCTCAGGAGACCTGCTCTAGTACTGGTGAGGAGGTCCCAAACACATCAGTTTACAGTGAGTACATGTCCCAGAGAAATCTGCACCATTACTTTTATGCTTTATTGTTTAAATAGAGAGAAGCAAATGAAGTTGTGGAAATAAAATTCTTCCCATGTCCAAAATGTACAAATACACAGAGCTTGAAAGCAAATTTGATGCAGGCAAGAAAATGTTTCTAGAAAGGGATTATTGAACTGTTTATATTCAAGAACAAAGATGATCCATCCTTTTTTCCTCTTAATGTGGGGAAAGAGCCTTTCCATGTCTCGGAGAATAGACCCTCTCTCTGCTGGTAGCATGAGGCTGCTGTGGCATCACCTGCTGAAGCTGTGCAGACCCAACATAATACCCTGTGCTTCAGTTAATCGGGACTGCCCTGACAGCAGGGTATGAGGCTCATTGAGTTTCTGTGAGTAAAGAATCTTTTCATTTCACCTTTAGGAAGCATGACATGTGAGTGCAGGACTGGCTGTTTTTCATCTCAGCACTTGTGTGAGTCCCTGGGCTGTTGTTTTGATGCAGTTCCCAAGGATAAAAAGAACCAACAAACAGAAAGCTTTTCTCACTGTGAACGTAGTTAAGAAGAACTCTGAAGTTGTTTGATTACTGCCTTAACATAATACTGCCTCTTACTAAACAGTTTGAAATCCCATTGTCAAACCCTCTAAGATCTCACTGGCCTGCTAAGGGCTGCCCAGAGCTCTTTGCTAACCTGTCTGCTATCTACTGAAGGCCATGGGGGTTTAACCAGTGCACCTGAAAGCAGCATGTAAAGTATAATCCTGGATGGTATTTTTAGAAATTACAGGATTAAGTAAGAAAAGTCAGTCAGTTTGATATCCCCCTGGTGCTGCTTGGGGTCTGCAGCAAAAAGAGAGAGCTGAAGGGGAGGTATGAAACACCCAGCAATGAATGGCAATACCTCACGTACTGAAGACATCATGGGCAGTGCTGTCCCCATGAGCACAGGAGAGGGAATGGGTGAAAACTGAATATTTTCCCAGATCCAGCTCTGTGGAGTAACGGGGGATATAGGGATCTTGCCGCTGAATGCTATATGGGCATACAGAGCCCTGGCTGTGTGTGGGACCCTGGTGAGACACAGAGCAACTCTGCCCGGGCTGTGCTGTTGCAATTGCAGGTGCTGGAGGAAGCTGTTGGTGGTTGGCCTGCCCATGCAGAGCAGGCTGAGAGGTGAAGGAAAGGCTGGAGTGAGCCCCAGATCTGTTGCTGCTCAGCTTGTGCTGTGGGCACCAGGAAAACCAGGGTGGCGCAGGCTTGAGCCTGAGCATAATGGCCATGGGGTTGTCCAGTCCTTTTGGCACCCCTGAATAAAGACAGGCAATAGGTGCACTGACCTGGAGTCATAGTGCAGCAAAACCAGCCTGATTTCTTGGGAAAAGGATGTTAAAAGGAATCCCAGTGGCTATGGAGAAATTTTCTCCCAGTTTTGCAGAGAAATTATACCACTGCAGTATTCACAGGTACTGGGTACAGAGGAATTAATTAAAGACAAAATAATAACTGTGTACTGGTCTTTGAAAGGCTGCAGAACTCCCCCTTTTCATTGGGTTTTTATAACACTGAGCTCTGCCTCCTCCTATAAAGCTATTCAGTTTTGGATGTGTTCTTCCTTCACAGTAATTTAGGCCAAATCCTAAATGTATTCAGCATTTACATACAGGGACCTAAACTTCAAGGAAAAATAGAGAAGACAGATTTGCAAAGGTGCTGCCAAGTATCCAAGGTGGCTGAGTGCTGTTAAGCAACAAAATACAATGGTTTGTTTTTTTCAGAGTATTTGTTGCAGCAGGGACCCGTGGAAGCACTGACACTTGGTGGACCTGGGATGCATTTTTGTATTGTCCCTGTCAGCCGATGGCACAGCTGTCTCCTCTGTGAGAGCAAGATGTGCTAAAATATGCCAATATGTGAGTACATAGAAAAAAGTGACAAAAGTAGCAAGCAGGAGGAGCATGAGAATAAATCTGAGCTGCTCTGGGCATTTTCTACTTCACAGATAGCCTTGGTTTAAACAAGATGGCTGTGCTGATGTCAAGGGCACCCCAGCCTAGTTGGGATGGGGGGATGACTATGGTCCACTCAGCCTTCCTGATAAATGTTAGGGTGGTTCTTTAGGAAAACAAACAAACAAACAAAACAACACAAAACAAACAAACAAACAAAAACATCCTCTGGGGGCAAGAAAAGTATTGAGAAAGAAAGAAATAGAGAAGAACAAGGAAGTCAAATTTAAGATGGCATGAAAAAGAGTTTGTCTTCTATGCCATGGGGTTTGTTAAGCAATACTGGTTCTGAGAGCCAAGTGGTGTGAAAGTTTAATTGCTTCAGGAGTAATCAACAGACTTGCAATTATTCCTGCAGGACTGGTGAAATGTCTGGAGCTTCGCAGCGCATCTGTGAAGAAGCCTCACCAGGTTATTTCACTTCCGTTGTTTTTACAGAGCATTTCCCCGTGCCTGTCTGACAGGGCTGATTTATAACCCTTTATAAATAATTAGAGAAACATAAAATTGTTCTTTTATTTGGCCTGTGAGTAAATCTCCTTTTTCATCTCCCTTCAATAAAATGATCTGAGACACTTTCCCAGCAAAGATGATGTTTGCTATTCAATATCTTCCTGTATAAAACCTGCTTCCTTCTGCTGGGTAAAACAAACTGTCATAATTTTCTAGTCAATAACCTCTTCTAGTAAGCAGTTTCAATGTAGGCTTTACCCTGATTTTGTTTAAAATCAGACCAAGGTTTTAGATCAGCTGTGGACTAGTGCTGGCTGGGAAGGATGCTGCTGCTGTTCAGAAATGGAAGTGGTGCGGAGAGGTCTGAGGCATGAGGCTTGCTCTAAAAAGGGGTGCTGCAGGCAGGGTGTACCAAGGAGTCAAGATGTCTTGAAAGGACTGCCGGTGATCTCAGAAGCAGTTCTGCCCCCAGAGGAGTCAACAGTGTGAGCTCACTGGTTGCTGTCAGGGTGATACAATGTTGAATAAAACAGGATTCAGGGATTAGAGTATGATTTTGTCCGGAGAGCTCTACATGCCAGTGAGCACAAAACATGTAGCAGTATGCTCAGTTATGCATGGGTGTTTCATACTAGTTTTGAACCTATCTAGAAACTAAACAGAAGTTCACAAAGGTATTTGAAGCTATTTGTTTCCTTCTTAATAAATTTTTTAATGCATATGATAATTTCAGTAGGAAGAGAACTCTTATGCAACATTTGAATATGTACTTCTTGAATAATTAATTGTACCCTGAAGAGGATGACTCAGTCAGCTCAAATGCGATTTGGATTTGTCTAATGCGGGCTATTTCTGTTTGTGCAAAGTTATTCCATGAGATATATTACAAAGAGTGCATTTAAAAATAAATTCTAAAAAGACAGATTTAAGATAGTCTGGCAACATTACTCAGAGAGCCTGAGATGTAAAGGTCCAGTATCGACTAACAAACAGAACTTGTATTTCTTTACTTTGGTCTCTCAGCTACTGTGAGAGGGGATGTAAATGACCCCCTGCTGCAGAGAGACAGTCTATGTCTGCAGAGATACAGCCAGAACTTTGCTAAACATTTCTCAGTAGGAAAGATTGGCAACAGCAGCCTTGTCACCTGCATGTGGACCTCATACCTTTCTTTATCTCAGCAGATCCAGCAGCTACTCAGCCAGTAGAGAGGCTGACCTAGGATCTACACACACTGCTCCTCTGGGTATATAGGTACTCTGCTCAAAATGGAACATCTTCCAACAGCAACCTGTCCACCATTCTGCTCTGTGTAGTCCAGTGGCTCCAGGTAGCACAGAGGGTTTCTGTCGTTTCTGCTTGAAGCTTAGAGATGGGCATTCAGGGTCCCTCTCAGATGACTTCCCATCTTATAGGTAGTGCTGTCACCACCACGTGCTTGGGTAATGCAAAAGTTTACGCTCTGAATAGGATGAACATTGCCACACCACCACGACTGAGGATGTTCTAGCTGTTCTCACTAACAGGTCCTTCACTATCTGAATAGTGTAGATAGAAACAGTTGTGGAGTTGTAGAGCAGTTGTGGAGGCTAAAACCTTGAATTTTAATGCTTGGATCCCTTTGGGGTATTTCAGCCCAGGTGAAGAGGGCACTTCAGAAATGGATTTGGCCAACAAAGGCATTAGGAACACCTGAGAAAATTACACAGGACAGTATAAATCCTTAACTGTGTGCTCCCCTATATTGTACTGTTATTTCCCAGTCCAGTGATAGTGAGATGCAAATATAGGATCTTAATGTGGTGAATGTAAAATCAGTTCCTTGGAGCTATTAACAGAGGTTTGACAGAATTTGAAGTAGGTTGAAATGGTCTTTGAAATATGTCTCAAAAATGTACATATGTAATGTAGAAGAACAGAGATCTATAAATTCTCTTAGGGCACACACTCCACAGAGATTGCTACTGAAATTTAGGGTTTTTTTTTTATTTGTAGGTGGGAGATGAGAATATGTCATGGCTATCTGGAAATCTGCAATTAATGACTATTTTTTCACTGTTCAGGAGGGCTTAATGAAGAACACATTTTGAAGAGTCAGGGACATTACAGAAAACAATATTTAAAACTTACAAATTGAAACAGCTTACAATTGTCTTCTCTAAGCTATCACACAGAGGTCAGATCCCTGAGAGCTGACTAAAAAACATTGTCATATTGCCTCTTTAAATGATTCCAGTGAAAAACTTTGCTCTGCTCAGCACAGCCCTTCACCCAGCAATCAGTAATTGCTCTGAAGTCTGACACAGAGGCACGAGAAGCCAACATCAGCAATGGGCTCCTTCCAAGAGGGCAGAAATTCAGAGATCATTTGCTGATCCTGGTGTGCTCTGCACTTAGTGCTGGAGCTGCTGTTGAGCTAATTGGCTGCTTCTGATGTGCTTCAAGGATAGAAACTGTTTTTTCAGTCCTATTGGGACATCACTGAAGAAATACATTATTTTTTTTCTTACCATGGAAGCAATTTCTTGTGAACATTATGGGAGATATCTGCCTGCACCAATCCCTTTGATGCTTTGAACCCTCTGCTCAGCCTCAGCAGCAAACACTTTTCTTCCATTCTTTGCACCGACACGGAGGCTCTGGCATGGAGAAGCCTCAATCTGACCCTCAAATAACTGACACAAGAAAGTGTGCACTTTTATGAGCAAATCACCTGTGTGCTGGTGGGAAGAGGGCACTTCCACATTGGAGTGTCAGGGAAGCCACAGAGCAAGCAGGTTGTTGAAGGAAATCACTGATCCCAACCCCAGCAGCTCCAGTGCTTCGCCTCCACCATCCAAGCAATGCAACCCCTAGGAAGGCTGCAGTAAACCCCTAATGCTAGATACGGGTAATGAACCCTGCAAGGCTGAAAACAGGCTCTCCTTCACAAGCAAAAGATCTAAAACCTTCAGATCACAGAGGTAACTGCACAATTAATTTCCAGCGGGATGAGGAACATACTACATAACTCACTGCTGGTACTGGGGGACAGATATGCAGATCTGGAGAGCTAGATACAGTGACAGGGTGTCTGGAGGCAAAACCGAGCAGGAAAGTGAGGTAATAGGAGAGACAGGCTGAGCAGTGATGTGAGGTAAGTGATGCAGACAGCCTGAGCAGCTTCCTACAGGGGCGCGATCTGCAGGTAATTTATTCTGCAGAAAGGTGCATGATCAGGGTGACAGGGCATTGAGGAGCTTGTGTGTCTCTCCAGATCCCAGCGCTGCCAGCACCAGCCTTGCAGGGAAGAGAAACTGGCTCTGGGTGGGGGACTTGCTCTGCATAGCGATGCAGGTGGGATGAACCTCAGGGACTGAGGACTCACAGAGGGTTTGTGCTGCTGCTGACAGGAACTTCAAAAAGCAATAGCATTTTGTATAAATGTTACATTTGAATCTCTTTGACATTTTCTCTCAGTGTTAATTATTCCCAGCAGCTTCTCACCATGCAGCAAATGCCTGGCACTGTGACAGTTATTAAAAACCTGTAAACAGGCACTGGAGGAAAGTGCGTGGAGTCACCTTGCCTCGTTAAAGAGAAACTGCCAAATAAGCAAAAGTAAATTGGTTCTAAACCCCTGTTAGGCAGCTTCAGAGAATTCTCAGAGGCTGAGGCCCAGGGAGGATCTTATCAATAAATATCTGATGGGAAGGTATAGATTAGACAGAGCTGAAATATTCTCAGTGGTGCCTAGTGACAAGACATGAGGCAATGGGCACAAACTGAAACACAGGGAAGTCCAATTAAACATAAGAAAACCCTTTTATATTGTGAGGATGGTCAGACACAGGCACAGGTTGCCAAGAGAAGTGGTGGGGTCTCCATCCTTGGAGCTATTCAAAAGCCATCTGGACAGGGTCCTGGGCAGCTGGCTCTAGGTGGTCCTGCTCGTGCAGGGTGGCCGGACCAGGTGACCTCCGGAGGTGCATGGGCTATTCTGCGATTCTGAGCTTCTGTGCAAATGTACTGTTCTCTTGAGAAACAGTTCTGACAGGTACTCCCCAAGGCAGGCAAAGTACAAGGGATCTGCTCACCCAGAAGCATCTAATACAGCATGGGTACCAAACCTCTCAGGGATTGAGTGTTATTAATACTGACAGGAGCCAATGAGATACTCACCTGGAGTATGTATTTCAGCCCAGCTAGAGCTGGGCTACATCTTCTTCCTCTTCTCAAGCCAGGAGAAATGGCATGGCTCTGTTTACAGGTCCAGCATTAAAGGGACCATGTAGAATGAACACAGCTAGAGTTTCTTCCATGCACGAATGGAATTTATAGACAAGACCAAGAAACTTCCCTGCTTGGAGCTTCAGTTTTCAAGAAGTAAGTCCCTGAGAGTAGGGTTTAGACGATGGTGGTGCTGCACTGGCTCAAAGTCGTGTTTCCACACAGCTACTTCCCTTATCTCTCTGCTGATATGCTGTGGTTTTAGTAATAAATTACAAACTTTGGAGCTAAGTGGCAGCAGAAATTGCCATGTATCAGAGGACACCACAAACCCTGGGGGAAAGATATCACTTCTGAATTACTGGAGTTGTCTGAATGATAATTTACATGTAAATTCAGGTCTTATGGGCCCATGTGCTGTCCAGACCAGGAGCTGGTGGAAGGATTGCCCCATGGGTTATCTATAGTAGGTGCACAGGTCCCCTGATGGTGTTTTTGCCAGAGTTGTGCTGAGGTTGCTGTTTGCATAAAGGTGTTCAAGAACATTGGGTGTCAACCAGATGCGTAGCCTAAAACGTCCCTTCCTTTCAACCTGCAAAGCCAAAAACCCATGGTGTTGCAAAGCAGAAGGAAGAGAAAGCAGGGGGTGGGGAAGGTGGGATGTGTATCTCTAAGTCTTAGAGAAGTTTCAAAGAGCTGGTAAATCACTGCTGCTTTGGTTCTCAGATGGCCATCCAAACAATCTGAGTTGCTTGGCAGAGCTTACCAGAGTATCAGCAACCTGAAAGGAGAGTATGAAGTCCTGTAGGGAAGCTCAGCACAGCTTTGCCAAGCCCAACCCAATTCCTCAATACCTCTGGGCTAGCAAAGTGTCTGAGGAAGCAGTTCCCACTAGCTCATCCAAGGATGCCTGGAATGAAGATGTGGCCTAGCAGGGCTATCAAAGTGACTGCTGGATTATGTCCAAGAGGTTTGGCCCTGTGGATCAAAAAAGACAGAGCTTTCTTGCGATCCAGCGTACCCAGGATCTTAGTGTTGATGACGTTATGTCAAGGGAAAGAAAACAGATCAGCTGAACACCTAGTTTAAAGGAAACTGTCATAAGCATGGAAAAGCTTCAGATATCTGAAGGGGCATCCCACTGATGAACAAGTTTGCTAAGGATGACCTACCACCAGTTTTAATATGTGCCCAGCAGAAGCAGTGACTATCAGTAGGTCACCTTCATGAGTAACTGTGGCAGTGAGTAAAACATCCAGAAATTCAAAGGAAGATTCTGTGACAGACATCAGTCCTTCTGAGGTGGGGGATCATTCAGGAAAAACCTTAACTAGGGCCCACAAAAACCCATGAGAACTGTGGGATGTGGAAATCTTTGAAGAGGCTTTACTGGAAGGTGATCTGTGGAAATCACCCACAAAGAACTGAGTCGTTCACCCCTAGCAGACAGCACAAAATAATGAAGGTGAAAGTCCCATAAAGGAGGCCTGGACTTCCCAAAGAGTGGGATAAGAACAGAGTCTATTAGGCAGCTGTGGGTGGCCACCAGGTCTCTGGCAGCCGCTCACCAAAGAGGAATGTATTTCATCCAGCACCTACGCTGTGATGGAGGACAAGTCTGCATAGCAGGTCCTCCCTGAGTGCTCTGTGAGCAACCGGGGCAGGAGGGGAAGGGACTCGGGGTTTCTCCCTGCCACAGTAGGAAAAATGGAAAACAGAACTGTTTTGTCCAGGTGGAGACATGCCGATGGTGCTTTCTCCGAGGACCCTGGAAGTCAGCCAAATGATGGAAAGGCATAAATTATTCCTCTGAAACACAGGATTGGGAAAGAATCCAGGTTCAGCCCTACCTTCCACAGAATATCTGGCATCTCTTGTTAGACTTTGGAGCAGATTCACCTCAAATCATTTTGTCCTCAAATATGATCCTAGGAGACCAAACCCTAACTCCCATTTGTAATGCAGGGCTTAGAAGTGGTTGAGACCATCTCCCACAGTGATCAGCCCTCTTGGTAAGGAGACTACTGACAGATAGGTCTGATGCCATTGACTCCAAAGCTCATTCACTTCCTGATACAAAATGTTGCTCAGTTTCTCTGGGATCCTAAAATAATATTCAGCAAAGAGAGCTTGGCTGGCTGCCTTGCAGAGCCCAAGCTTTGTGGTCTTCATCATTGGCATGTTTCTTGGCCCATACGTTGTGGTGAACCAGCACTTAAGTTTGCATGCATGCGTGGCCCATCATCCAAGCCTTGAGAACCATTTTCTTGTCTAGAGTCCTCCAATACTGTCATGGCAGAGGAAAGCAGAGGTTTGACAGACTCTATTTTGATCCATTATCTCTGAGGTGGCTCTGGATTTGTACAACCACAGGATACTCTGATAATCTATAGGCACAGGAACTGAAGCACTACCTGTAAGTAAACCCCAAGCTTTTGCTTTGAACTGAACTGTGTGCGTACCAGCATTACACAGGAAGAGTCATACTGAGTCGGGGCAAAGATCCATTTAGCCCAGTGTACCTGCCCAGTGCCAGGTAGCAGTAATTCGGAGTCTTACCTTGAAGACGTTGAAATCCATTGTGTTTACTAATCATCTATGAACCTTTCTGCTGTGATTTTGTAGAATCCATTTTGAAGCCCTTTTGCGCTTTCCAGCCTCTGCCCAGCCTGTGCTGTCAGGTTCTGCAGTTCAGTTTAGTGCTACGGAAACGCCCTTGCCCGTATTGAAAATATCCTGACAAGTTTGTTGTGTACCTCTCTGCCCTGGTTATGAGAGTAAAAACCCACTCCCTGTTCACCTGTCCCATACCATTAATCAGATGGACTTCTGCTCCACTCATGCCTTTTCAAAATGGATACTTCTAGCCTATTTAGTCTTTCACTGAACAAAAACTGCTCCATATTTTTACAGACATTTATCACCCTTTTAATTGTTTCTCACTACCTTTAGAAATAAACCCAAGCAAGTTCTGGAATATGTTACTTTTTAATCTGAAAGGAAGATATTTTCTACTTAAATCAGCATTGACAAGCAAACAACTCCAGGGGCCATGAGAATCTGACACATCTCACTGCTTTTAATGTTTCCATTCAGTATGTCTTCACATGTGATACAGGCAATGACAATGCAATGAGCCAGACCATGTTTTCGCTTCTTGGGATCTATTCAGTCTCGCAGTTGGACTCTTCTGCAGCACAATCTTGCCTTTGTCAGCGCATGGAGAAGTGTGGTGCTTGAATAGAGCTTTCCAAGAGGAGCAGCACTTTTATTATGTTTGCCCACGGAGCCACAAGCCGCATTAGCTGTGTTGTTTAAAACTGCCTGTGATTTCAGCTATTTTGGGATCTTGCCTGTGGGCAGGTGGACATAAAGGTGGGAGCTAACTCATCCACTCAAAGTCCCCATTTCTGCAGAGGCTGGAGAACAATTGCAAATTTCTGCACATGAACCAAAGCAATGTATTGCAGCATGAACTTGTCCATTGTTAAGGTAAATCCACAATCCTTTTGCCCTAGCAGTGATGAGTATGATAGAAACTTCCCAGAACGATTTGCCAAGACTGACTCAAAAGTGGAGATCTGTATCTAAATCTATGAGCATATGGCTGCATGTACTAACGTGTGGACAGAAAAGCTGGTACGTTTTTACAGCTTAACTTCAGTATGTCTTTCCTTTCTGCATTTCTACCATCTCTACCTGTTCACTGTAACCCATCCAACCTTCCAGGATATTCATTCAAGAAACCAGGTAAGAATGAAGTGGCCAAATTGCTAACAAAGGTCATGAAAACATTCATTATAATCACCTGCAATGATACCAGAAAGGCAACAAATATTTTATTAGTTTTTGAAAGACTGGCAGGACAATTACAGGCTTCTAAAGCAAGCATTTGTTGAAGTGTTAATTACACCACTTAGGTGAACTAACAACAAGCCATGATAGAGGTAAGTCAGGCCTTGTAAAGCAAAATCATGCCTTATTCTGATAGGTCTTTTAATCTTTTTCAGACATTCAAACTGCACTTGACAGAGTTCCTCACAAGATAATAACCTGATAATTATGGGATGATTATCCACATTTTTTAACAAATGTATTTTGCTGTTTATTAAGTGTAAAGTCATTCCAGAACTAGCATTTGTAAGATCAGAAGCATTCTGGTTAACATGCAGCCCTTCAACAGGAAAATTCTAGCCTGAACAAACCATAATGGAAAGAGAAAGAACAAATGATTCACTTGGTTTGTGGGACAAGACCTTCTCAGCAGAGCTACGTGAGTGGGCAGAATGAGTCCATGTGACCACAGCACGGGCTGAATCAAAGCAGCGTGCCTGAAGCAGAGCTCCTGATCTGCACCATGTGAAGGGCTACCTCAAGCACATATCCCTGATGAACAGAGCCATATTTGTTTCCAAATGCAAGTAAAGGCAGCTTGCAAAAAGAACGACAGTGAAATGAGTAGTCTTATGAAGTTTTTGGAAAAAAAGGCTGGTGAATTGGCCAACACCTCCCATCAGCAACTTGTGATCAACTGTCCTTAATAAGCACAGAGCTAATGCCTCCTGAGCTGTAACTGAGTTTGACCTGACATGGGCTATTATTTCCCGTGTTTACTTAGTGTTACATTCTGTATCACTGCCACTACACCTTGCTAGCTAGGCAACAGTTAACTTACTGAAGCAGGACCAGTGAGAGCTCTACTTAAGATAATCAAGCAACTCACAAGGTCTTCAGTCGTACAATGTTTCCCTCCTTCCTGAGGGATACGTACTGTATTTCTTGCCCTTCTCCCAGACTTTTGGGGAGCAGGTGCCAGACATATCATGCAGCACCCCTGTAAAGATGGAATGCAGTGCTTGCCTGGTCAGTATGACTAGAGCTAACACATGAGTTCCTGCTATGAGGATCTTGATGGACCTCACTATAAACAGGCTGATTAGGCCTTCATCTGGATGCCCAATGCCTCCTCCAAAGCTCACACAGCCCATCCCCTTTGTCTTTGACCATGGTCCACAACTGCTACAATTCAAAAAGAATTTCAAGAGTAAATGGCAAGGATGGCTGAGAACTTGAGTTGAAACATTGGCTATGGTTGGTGCTGCTTTATTTCTGCATCTTTTCTTTCAATTATTTAAGTGATTTTGAGTTAATCTGAGTACAAAACATACAGACCAGTCCATTACTGCTTTCACAGGAAGAGAAGGCAACTTAACACTTTGTCCCATAACATCAATGAGCAGCAGATGTTCCTACAAGGTTCCTTCCTGTTTGAAACACATACAAGAGAAGTGGGCACACAATAGTTGACGATACACAATAATTTTCCCAGCAGAAAATTTTCTTTACTAGCCTTTTATTATTTTTTTTTTTTTTTTTTTTTTTGTGGTAAGTCATCTATAAAGTATTAACAACCTACGGCATTTTAGTGTTCTGGAGTCATTCTGTTTAAGAGCTAGACTCTTACAGGAATAGCTTAGCTTTTTTTTTTTTTTAGCTTGCAAAAGCAGAATGCCTATAGATTTTTCATAAAGAATGTTTCATGCTACTGTGTTGACGTAATTTCCTATCACTCCTCTCCATAGCCTGATTTCCAAAACAGTTCTTCCTTTCTTTGACTGTGAATCCTTTTGGCCTCTGTATGCATTTGCATATTGTATACTAAGCTTTTAATGTTTAAATACATTGTTTCTATCATGTATTTTCCCCTAGTGTTTGGAACTAACCAGTATACAGACACTCTTACCAAAGCTGTTTCAATTCCTGCCATCCAAATGCAGGTCCTAGTTAATCTCATGAGATTCTGCTGATTTCAGTGGAGGCACTGCTGCTTCCTGACTAACAGGGGCACAAATAAACACAGATGAGTCAAGGGAATTAGCAAAAGCAACTAGATGCAAACAGACAGTTCACCTCTCTGCTTCCTCTAGTCCCACAGGTCACTGGGTCCACAGGTATCTTCCTGTAAATCACAAACTGCAATTTGAAAAGCCTGAGAAATTTTCTTCTTGGGACACAATTTAAATAATCAAGTAGTAAGCTACATGATGGCTACCACTATAAGACTGTGTATTAACAAAGCCAGTTTTTATACATGCACATAACATGCAACAAAAGGAAACAGAAAAATGAACTACCTGCAAAGTAATATTGCATCTATTTTTTTCTGAATGAAATGATTACTTAAGGATATCATCCTCAGGGTGACTGGGGAGGTGAATTTGTTCTATACTGACAAGGCAGGTGTGTGCACCTGGGTAGTAGGGAGGTGGGAGCAACCATGCTGCTGTAACCTCGGACTTGAAAGCCAGAGCTGCACCAGGTACCATTAACGGCAGCAATTCAAGTGCTCTTAGTTTCCTCAGTAAATGTATGATGAGGTGGCATCATCAGGGAGCATTTTGCTCATTATTGTAAATGTCTCCTTTAGTTTTGTATCAACAATAAACAGAAACAATTTAATTAAAGCAAACTCAAATATATTCATTATCATGAAGTCCAATGAACAAAAGCCTTCAGAGTTTTATGGTGCTGTTAAAAGTAAACCTCTTGCTACTTTTCCACATAATGAAATGGCATTACTGGCTTTGGAGGCACAGCACAGTAGCCTCTTATGTTAGTCTTTACCCAATGTTAACCTTACTTTCCAGAATTCTAACGGAATGGTGCCTTGAGCCTCTGGCTGAGACATATTCTAACAAGAATCCTAACAAAAATCCTAAACCATGTGAAATTAAGGAACTAACAAATAAAGTCATTCGGACTCGTTCCTCCAGTCAGCAGTCATTAGAGCTGATGTTAGGGCAAAGTTTTCCTCCACAAAAAAGAAAGTTACCCAGCTGGCAAGCTGCCTCAGACTCTTGCCCATTTTCCTGCTCACAGAGGAAGAGACAAAGATCAGTTCCTTTTGAGAGTCTCCACACCTGGGCTATCTGCAGATGTAGGTTAATAAAACCAGATTCACAGTCCTCATTCTCACTTGTGATAAAATATAGGATTCAAATTCTTCAGCACTCATCATTTACATATGCTGCTATATTGAAGGCATTATTTTTTTGGCTCCTGAAAGCAGATTAACCAAGCAACCAAATTATCAAGAGAATTTAATTAAATAAATATCTTAATACATCATAATTTTCTGTTATAAACATTAAAACCGAACAGTCAATAATGATTCCCAGATTTTATCTTTCACACAATTCTCAAATGTTCCAGAAAAGGTAACTTCAAGCAGTCAACCATGCATTCCTGTTTTAATCTGCCCGTTATAGAAGTGAGTTGTGAATTCCCCTTTTCTTGCTTTTCTTCAACATTACACCATTTATAACCCCTTTGATATTCCTTAGAAACATTAGTATGGTTCAGGCTCATTAACGTGCAATTTTGGTTTTAGGTTTCAGATAGTAGCAGCCTTGCTGAATCTTCTAAAACTAAATTTAATACAGAAGGCTTCACATCTTGTTTTTAGAAACTCTCTGGGATCCTCTGCATAAAAAAAAAAATCTTTAATTTTTTAGTTCATAGAATAAAAGGTTACTTTGGTTATGCTGCTGCTAGGGTTGCATATCATTAGTTACATCTCAATGTCAGAGTTTTGGGGCCAGAAGACTTCAGTAAATTACTGCTTCACTGCTTTCAAAACTATGAAGGTTGGGATCAGAAGTCTAACACTTACTAATATGTCCAGAATCCTTGCAGTGAAACCCAGAGCTAATGGCAAGAGAAAAGACGGACTTGAAGACAGCTACTATTACATTTATCAGACCAGAAGTAAAAGTCCGAGTAAGTGAGAAATTAATGAATTGATGGGATGGCTCCTAATCTCTAAATAAGTCAGAAGTCTACAAGTGCAACACAGCATGGATCCAAAGCTAATTGTCTTTGCCTGACCTATCCTGCCTTCCCAGGGCTCAAGGAGATGTAAGATACCAGCAGTTTGAAGTTGAAAGTGACAGGACTATGCTGCAAGACCTTTGGAGAATTTGATAATTATATTTTTTGATAGCATCAAGATTCCAAATCACATGAGGTGTCTATTGCAAAAGCATTTTTCATTTGCACAAAACCAGAGACTTGAAAATTAACTTAATCTGGTGAAGCATGTCAGGACAGAATATGAAAAAAAAGTTTAAGCTGCCCTTTAGTACAACTGACGATAGAATACTATTCAGGTGATAATATTCTGACATAGGTGCTTAAATAATCCTGTACTTGGTTTGCAAAGAGGAAGAAGGCAGAAAAGGTTAAAGAAGAATACTTTTATTCAGCTTTCAGCTCTCACATTTCTAAATAGTAAACATAATTAACAATTCACCTATGGTACTGGAGAACATAATCTTGGCATCAGTAAAATGTCTACTGTTTAAGGCACTGATAGTGGGAAGAAAAAAGAAAAAAAGACATAACATGGATTGCTCCTATTGAATCAGAATTTGAATCTATTATGGATATGTGCTTGCTATTCAAATGCTTAAAATTCCACAAGCTACATTCAAAAAGAAATTTTATACAACTTCAGTAATTACTGAAGCACGAATCAGTGGCTCCCCTGTTTTGACTTAAGAGCAAGTATTGCATTACTTTGGAATGGAATCAATTTTTAACCCACTGAAACAAAACAAATCACAATTTACCTCAGCAGTATGACTGTAAGACCCTGTATTTGGTTACAATATAGCAAGCAAAGTTAAATAACAGCATACAAGTGTCATATAGTGTCATCTTAAAAGGAGCAGTTTTACAATATAAAAATTAGTTTCAAACATACTAAAGCCAGTTTTTGTACAAACATTTTTACAAACTGAATTACTCAAAGAAAAAAAAATCAACTTTTTAAATATGAATCACTCTTTACATGTTGTATGCATAAAATTACTTACCTTGATGATATAAATTAGGAACACTACAAACTTTATAAAGCTGACACCCATATACTATTGAAATGCACACATCAGAAATACTGAAGTGTTAGTTCTGCAAAAATCCTTGAGTCACATTTATACTTGCCAAAAAGATACACAGTGACTTACGTTTCTAAAGGAGCCACAGTGACCTCCTGCGGCCACTTAAGGAATCCTCGTCCTTAACCTTTTTTTCAATTTTGAACATGACATTCTTCACAAACTTAAAAGGTACAACAATGGTTCAAGCTTGGTCCATCTATCCCAGGAAACTATAATATTTATACTTGGAAAGGAACATGGCCTTCACACAGTCTAGCTCCTGGTCACAGAAATAGTGTCATGTCTCCCCTCTGATTTATTAAGAACCCATTCCAGAACAGTTTAGAGAACCATTTTCTGTAGGTCAGTGGGAGATGACGTTCAATGGATGTTCAAAACATGTTCAATATCAGGCTCCCAAATACACTTCAGCTTTTGAGAGAACAAAGGAAGGAAATGTAAATTGATGTTGTCTGACTCAAAGTCCAAACCAGAAGACAGGTGAAGTTGTATGAGACATTTTAAATGAGTGTCAAGGTCATTGGTATATAAATCCCAAAAACAGTTTGAAACGAAAACAAGTGCAAAAGAAGAATCCAAAAGTCAATTTAGGTGCCTTCTTCCATTGCTCTGAAGGAATGCAACAAACAGGAACAAAACATTTTCTTCTATGTCACGAAGAGATGAAACAAAGTGAGAACACCGCAAAAATCACAGTAGTGACTCTCATCTGCAGTACATTGACACTTACATTCTTCTACTGCTTATAAATCCTCTCTGCTATACTCAAATTTCTTTCCATTAAGTGACTCTTCAGTGTTTGGTGCCAGCCATGTGAAATATACCTTCACTGGATCAATATTCCAATGTTTGTGGAAAGATACTGGAATTTGGTGAGAAAGGTAGCCTTTTGGGTAGTCCATTGGCCTTGCCTAAGGTGGAAGAATAAAGTAAAAGCACTAGTACTCAGTGACAAAGAATAATTTTAGAACAAGAAAGTATCACCGTTCAATGGTCTCTGTATCACAACAAAAGCAATGTGGCATTGACAAAATATACAAGAAGATAACAAAGGGGTTTTTACATCATTGTGTTAAATCTATTGATAAGCATTCAGTTTAGATCTTCAACTCACACTGCAGTCACCATGCTATGAAGTACACTGATATTACATATGCCCTGTCTTCTCAGGATGAAATGGTCACCATCTATGAAAGCAAGTCACAAACAGTATCGTTTGTATTGCATCTTTTTAAATGTACAGTTTTGGTTCAATAATGACAAAATTATTTCAAGTAATATTCTCTTGCTCCTCCTCTTAATGAGAGTTGCCAGCACTGCCAATGTGACTGTAGGATCCTAGTAAGGCCATAAGTTGCTGAAGTATACGAAGTTTTTTCATGGAGAAAGGTTAACAAACACAGGAAATACTGTGGTGCTGGAAAACTGCACTGTTATTCTTTATCAGGTTATATCAAAAGAGACAGAAAAACAACACAGCTACATGATGCAGCTGACTTCTTAGTGCACCAAGCATGTTTCATTTCCTCTGACAGTTTAATGGCATTTAAGTGCATCGTTGTATAAAAAAGCCTGAGCTGCAGTGGTCCCTGGTAAAATAACTAGATTTTGCTATTGTAAATAGTTTTTGTAAAGAGAAATTCATGAAAGGCACACATTTGTTTTTTTCTAGATGTAAAACATAAGAAGAAAATTGAGTGATTTGGATACTGAATCACTGATTTGATGCCTAAGCTAGTAACTGATTTAATACTGCATGCTTCACCTACTTATGGTGGTATTAATGACTTCCACATGCTGTGTTCTTCACACAGGTCCTTATACACTCCAGTCATAAAATTAGGCAACAGAATTTGACACTAAGAAATGTGAATATGTGTTGCTGTTGGGTATTTTTATTTTGACATTTAAACCACAGAGTGCTTATTTTTAAAAAATTCCACTGGAGGAAACAAGAGGGAGCCTATTTCCCTCAAGACTTTTGAAAAAACTTCAATGAACATTTAGATTTGAAAAACCTGAATAATTTACTTTGGACAGAGACAGTTTCTAGATATCTGAGACCAAAGTTTTCTGCTGTTTGAAAATCAATCAGGTTTTTATCGAGCTATAGACAAAATTTTGGTGTTCCGATAGTTCTAAAAGAATGAGATCTGCTCTAATAACTATCTTTTTTATTATATTATTCTCTAAGAATCATGCCACTTTATAGGTGTTTGACCTTGAGATGTAAGTTCCCTGAATTTCCTCTTCCTTACATTCTGTGGAATCAAATATTGTAATCTTTGCTATTTTTTTTTAATGGTAGAATTTGTATTTGGTATTCTACAAAAGCCAAGTATGTTGACCAGATTTTATATTTTAAGACCCCAATTCTGGCTGCTATTCAACATGGGAAGGTTCGTGTTCTCTTTAAGAGTTTCATCATATCAAAAGCCTCTGGAACCGGTTACAGAATACGTATTTACCTGAGCATGTAGCAAACAGGAAACCAGTAGGAGTGAGCAGACACTGTAACATCATAGACATTCTAAGGATGAAGATATCTTTGCTTTTGTTTAATAATACATACTGAGTACAATTTTGGATTTGTGTACTTCAAGGAACATTGTACATCATAATACTTCAGTCAAGTCTTTAAAAAATAATTTTCTGGTTCACAGAAAATCCAATTTTGGTTTTCTCATTTTTAAAATATTTGTTGCATAATAGTGGAATTCATAAAATAAGCACATTCAACTTTTATTCAGTAGTTTTCCACCCAGGCTTAATTTTTATTCAAGGTATGTCAAACCAGAATTTGTTATAAGCAACACTGAAAGATAAATTACAATTCAAGTGTAATTTTCTATGTGGAAAATCAAACTGCTAGGATTTTATGTTCAAAGTGATTCAGTATCAAATGCACCACCATTAAAGATTACAAGGGGGTGCTTTGCTTTGTTGTAAAAGGGCCATTCCTACAATCTGTAGAAAGAGCTCTGTTCTTTCTGACCCTCCTTTAATTAGATGCTGATTTTTTTTTAAAAACACCCGTGCAAGCTCAAATTATTCAGTTACTGTTGATTTTAGAAGATGCATTACTTGCTTTCTTTCTATACTGAAAGGAGTGACCGATGATAAACAAATCAGGAAAGTAAACAGAGATGATTTTCTCATATGAAAAAGGAATTAAAATACTGAATAGTATGTACTCAGTCTTCCCATTTCTCTGAATAGTAAATCTAATCAGAAAGAGAATCTTAATACAAGAAAGCCTGATAATTTAAACAGCAAACTTATACCCCCCACTGACAGCTGCTTTGAATCACATAACAGTTTACTAATGTTAAGTAGCCCATTATCTTAACTTCAGTTCATATTCAAGATACACACGTCTTTCCAGTTTTTAAACTGGATTAACACCTGAAAAACACCAAACGCTACACTGATTTTAATGCTGTTTTTAAAAAAAGTTGTGCACTGTTTGGGAAAAATCATAAGTTCTTCTTCTCTATCGGGAGGAAGGTAAAATCTTTATTTGGTTTAGAAGGCAGCAAATCTCTCTCTGGGACTCAATGCACTGTGCTTTCCACTGTGACACTACAATTAAGATTGTTAAATATTCTGGAAGACAGAAACAAGATTCAAATCTATTCCAAACCATTCCTCTCAAACAGGAGAATATACTCGCAAGACAATTGTGTTTTGTGACCTCTTTTTCCCTTGTGTTAGCATAGGGCAATTTATCATATTTATACCATTCTTCAGAATCCACCGCAAAAGCAACAGTGCTGGGAATACTTTTACATTTTATATCTTCACTAATGTGATATTTCAGCATAGTAAACACTGAATCAACAGAAAAATTGGGTAAGTGGAGAATACAAATTTACTGAAAAATGTCAGTCACTTCTCCATTACCTGATGAAAAAAAGTATTGTGGTGTGGGATTTTTGCTCCATCAGACTTGTTCTGGAGAGAAATAAGGTATAGCAGCACCACCCTGGTTATCATTACTACACATTGATCAAGTTTGCAATATTTATGAGTCCTGTTTTATGTGTATACTTAAAAGAATTAAATATATTTTAAATACTAGTAAAAATAATTCTCTGACCTGATGAAAAAGTGGACTATGTGTTATAGGGATTCCTAAGCCACTGAAACACATCCCCAGGACCATATCATCAGGCGCATCCATGCTGTAACACCGGCATTTACTAGCAAGTAGTTTCTGAACAGCTATTCTGCTGAAGACCATCCTGAATAAAAAAAAAAAGCAAATGAAACATATAAGACAATAACTACTAGCAAAGTCAAATGACTGTAATTAAATACTGCTAAAAATGTATTGTTAAATGATATAAAACTGCAAGACAAAATATAGCCCTCTGGTACAACATATCTGAAATTTCAAAATTCGAGGACTCAGTACTGTCAAGTAGTGCAAGAGGCATTTTCTGAAATACTTTATATAATGAAAATTAATTATACCAATTATGCCAATTGTTGTTATTCCAACAATTAACTACATATCCACCATTTTTACTGCAGCTGATAAATCTTCCTAAATTTGGCCAGGACTTTTAAAGGGATATTCTTCTCTATCTTCCTCAAATGTATTGTCCAGTTAGTTATCATGTAGCAATTAAATGAAAAGAACTCTAAATCTGAACTGTCATTCCTTGAATCCTCTGTTATACAGAGTTCTCTCCAGAAGTAAAAAATGTTCCCTGAAGCTATTGCTCCTCTATTCATCCTAATTGTCTTGATCATCTAAGTATCAACCAGAGCCTGGAGCTGTTAGATCATTATCACTAAAATAAGCCTTCAATAGACCAGAAACATGATGATGTCTTAAATTCAACAGCTGATGGAATATACTCTTGTCTAGTATTCCATGGCTGCCTTTTATGAAGTTACATCATCCATCCAGTACAATCAGAATACAGGGTACTCTAGCTGCTACAAGTTAGGCTAGAAAGATTCATGCTCTGAAATCACTACATGGCTTCATGAGTTTATTCACTATGTAACAATCCTTTGCTTGACACTGTGACATGGCAAAACTACAAATACTGAATGCTAAGGCAAAAAGACTGACTGAGAATATTGTCAGATTGAAGTTGCAAAAGACTCCATCACTATCATTGCAACTTTGAAGACTGCATGTATCATGAAAACAAAAAAACCCCCACAAAAACGAGAGCACAACAGGAAGTTGTATCTCAGTACTCAGATCAAACAAGAGAAGGAATAAGAAGCTAAAGGCATGGGGGGAAAAAAAAAAAAAAAAGAGTTGGAACTTGTGACCAGCATGTGTTGCTACACAGAAGGTGTGATGTAAATTGCACACATTTGGGGAATGTACTTGCTAGTTGATTATCTGGACCATGTCCCTTCAGTTATATAGAATTCTTCACTTACAATGAACCCTCTCAAAATTAGGGTATGGAGTAAGATGGATGATCTGTACCTCTATCTGCTCAAACCTAAGAATGAAAATAACTCCCAAATTTCCACATCTAGATGACAGAATAGAAACTAAGAGATAAATGCAAAAAGGATATATAAGTATAGGACTGGTAACCAACAAACACACCAGCACCAGTAGAAGGTTTATTTCGCAACTCAAGCATAAACCCTACTTAAGTAAGACCTTATGCAACTATGCAAAACAATGAGGAGGCCAGACAATTGATTTCTGCTTCCTCATGGATGCATAAGTATCTAGGAAGTTGGTATAGCCATTACTTTTCACAGAGAAAGACACGAAGGATTTTCAGCCATCCACAGTACTTGCTTTAGACACACAAGGTAGACAGATCTTAAGATCGTTCTTACTGCAATATGATCCAGCCTGAAAGTTCATATACATACTAATTTACACTAAATTTTGCATACAATCACTGGACCCATGTGTCTCATGCAGGAGATCAACCCACAATGATTGCTTTCTATAGGAAACTATTTTCCAGGATATCAACATCAAACTCCTTCCTCAGCCACCTCCCCATAAATCAATGCATGAAGTTCAAAAACAGAAGGAGAATCATCATCATCATTCTTCTCCATGCTTGGAAGATGAAAGAGAACAGGAATGAAAATTTTCATTGTGGCAGTTTGTATCCCCAGATATGCTGCTTTGGTTCTCCTGCAAACTCCACAACAGTTCAGATCATAAGGGTGTTTTTTAAGCAATTATACCAATTTTTTCTGCTTACTGCACTTCAAATCACATTGTCAGATGGTCTCTGAGTATGCAGAATGAATTCTATCAGATAAAACAGGGCTGCATGATGTGTGTCAGGAGAACTCGTGGTGTAAAAAACTGGTAACAGGCACTTAATTCACTGGACCAATCAAGCTGAAATGACCCCTTCTGAAACACACATGGTCCTCAGCACCAAATGTTTTGCTCTAGAAATCTGTTCCCAGTGGGCAGAACAACTTCTTACTTGTAGGACATTTGTGTCTTTGAGCATCATTACATTTTAATCATACTAAGAAACATCAATGTTTCCACTGAAACTGATTTGTGTTTCATTTGCACTCAAAGCAAAGACTGAAGTAGAGTTTAAATAAATTACCCTCCTCCGCCAGTGATATAACTATATCCTCCTGTTCCCAAGCCATAACCATAACGCTCTCCAAGAAATACTGGTTCATTTGGGTCATAGCAGCTGAGCAATTTTCGGAGTCTGAAGATACTATAATATGAAAATTCATTAAAAAAAATAATCATGTAGACATTCATTTTGAAACAGATATTGCTAGCCTAAATTACATTCTATTAAATAGCACAAAAACTACAGAAGAAATTCAGAAATGCTAAGAAACCCACAGAGATACAAACGGTTAAACAGAAATTTGTGATGGGTTATTTGCTATGAGATATAACTGCTGAATTTGGTCAAATAACAAATCAGTTAGCTTAAAATACCTTCCTGAAGCAGATAAAGTTTCTCAGCAAAACTGAGTCTCATCTCAGAAAAAAAATGAAATTATTTTTTCCAAACAATGGTAATATCTTTGCAGATGATCTTTTCTCAACAGGAATTGAAAAACAAAAAGGTAGATTTAGTTATACAAATATTGCTTTATCTATAGTTATAGTCTCTTTCAAATTCTTCTCCTGTCACATGATTTAATGTAAAGTATTTTCCTGAACCACTTATTCTTATGTTCATGATCATGCCATCCTGCTGGTTATCACCGTGCCTTATTTGGCTTATACAGCAGTGTCAGTTTTCATGTGAATGAGATCTATTTTCTAGCAAAGGCAATTCCGTGGACACTGTTTTGGGTGGCTCCGACTACTGACCCTATCTTATGGAACCTTTTTTGACACATTTGTGTGAGGAATACACCTGAGAAGGCATATTAACAAATGACGAAAACCAATCGGCTCAGACATACCTACACTAAAGAATCATATTCAGACTACATGATTACATAACACCAATATGCATAGTCTTTATCGAGTTACAAGATTATGTGGGTTTTAATATCAGTCAAGGAACACTGAAGGAAAGTGACAATTTTTTTCCTTAAAGGAATACAAAGCTACATAATTAATAAAACAGCTCTATCTCTTCAATACAGAAGAAGAGATGAATATTGCTAGAACTCCTACTGACATGAACAGTGGTAATTCTTGAAGTATTGCAATGTATACCTTATTAGTGTGTCATCATCCACTATAACTAACCAAGGAGTTCCGGGAGAGCTATGATTTGAAAACCTTTCTAAAATGGCAAAAGTTTTCCCACAGTGACCTAAAGGAAGAGAAATAATAGAATATACATTTAAATAAAATGAAATTTTGTAATACACAATTATTAATTAAATAAATATTTTACTGCACTACGCAAAACATTTTAAAAATGACTGGAAAAATTGAGATGCAAGTTTAAATTACATCCTTTGTTGTGCTGAATGGTATTTGTATACATTGTTCCAACACAACTATTTCTTTCTATGCAGGAATGTACTTTTGAAGGATGCTGAAGTATGGAAATTCTTTGAATTATGGAAACCTGAAAAATAAGCTTTATTCCAGCTAACATGTTAAGCTGTCAGACAATACTGGGCAAACTGCTACTCTTAAATTTCAAAAACTGTAAAATGAGGAGAATATGATAGGAACATGTTCTGCAAAATGCTTCAAGATATTTCATAGCATTTCATGATGCATCAGACAGGTCCACTTTTTTTATATAAATATTTAAGTCTACATTAATCTACTGTACTCATCAATGGCAACTCAGGTCCTGATAACTTCCTACAGGGAAATGTCTTAACATTTTTCATGTCTTAACACCCTTTACTAGGAGTTGAGAAGTGAAATAACCTTGTTCCCCATGAGCATGACAAGAGAAACGAGTTTCAGATTTCTACTGAATCTTCTTTAGATCTTGGCAAAATCTAATTGCAAACAGTCTTTACTCATCTAGATTACAGGTGACTATCTAGTGCAATTATTGCTATCAATATTACACAATGTAAATACTATAATTACTAAACAATCATTAAAAAATAAGGATAGGATACTATATTTGAAGCTACTTCCAGCTAAAATATTATACATGAAATACACATATAATGCATAAAATTTACCATCCTTATTAGACAGCTATTTGTGCAAAACTGACAACAGTCAATAGCTCACCTCTGTCAGTATTAGGTATGCCTAAATCTATAGTAGGAATGGAGGTGTCTGCATAGTCACTGTAGTATTCAATAAGGGCAGCTTCTCTTTCCCAAGTCTGCTTTACAACTGGTACTGCAAATCATTGACATTGAAACAGAAGTAACTTGATTAAAACTAGTACTTGATCAAAACATTTATGCACCTTGTTAACCGACATATTCCTTTGCATGGTAATGAAAAAGCTGTTTCAAATAGAGAATCATGGTTCTGAATGTTCTTCTTTTTTTTTCCTACAATATTTAGAGACAATTTTACATTTTTATGAAAGCCAGTCATGGCAGTTTTATTTATACAATAACAAATTTTCTTTTAAAATATGACTATAGTTTCATTCATATTACGTTGAAAATGGTGATGTTTAAGTTTATGCTAACCAAAGTATGGAATTCATTACTTTTATACTTGCTATGCTAGACTTCATAGCACACATCAGCATGAACACTATCAGAGATCAATCATTCTTCCAGTATTGAAAGTGTCGCATTTTAAAACAGCACATCCAACTGTACAGCGTATAAAATATTCTGAATTAGAAACAGACCAAATATACTTTTGAAATACTACACTTGTGTTACACACATTATATCTTAGAGTAATGTCGTATTAATGCTCAAAAGCACCTGTCTGGAGACACATTCACAGAAGGACATTTCTAAATATCATACAACCAATTGTGATCCCATGGAGATTCTATTCAAAGGAGGACTGCTTAACCCTTCTCTACAAAAGCAATCCTCCTCTTATTAGTTCGCCATTTCACTAAACATTTAAAATTGATCATACAAAATTCTAACAACAATGCTATGAAAGTTTAAATTATATCCAGAAGAAAATAAATTAAAAGTAACACCAAAAAAAGCTGAATGCCTTCTGGGTATTTGGAAGAAAAGTATCAGATTAAAATAATCTGACCTTAAAATAGTCTGACCTTTTTTCTATTTAAAAAATTAAGTGGATTTATATGAGCAACTACTCTGAAACACTGTGCTGTCATTGTTTATCTGCTTTATGGTCTCTGACACCATCCAGTAGGTCTCAATGGTAGCAGCCAGTTCTTTAAATGAAGGAAATATTTATATAACTTCCCTTTGCTGCTACGTAACTGATGCTTGTGAACAACCGATTTTAGCTCCCTGCTGGAATCATCCATCACCTAATTTGATTATTCCTGCTGTACTGGGTTTGCATGGAAAGGTTTTGGTAGCAGGGGGATACAGGGTGGCTTCTGTGAGAAGCTGCTAGAAGCTTCCCCTGTGTCTAGTAGAGCCAGTGCCAGCCGGCTGCAACACAGACCCACCGCTGGCCAAGGCCATCAGTGACAGCGCCTCTGTGATAACGTATTTAAGAAGAGGGGAGCGGGGGGATACCTGTGCAACAGCAATTGCAGCTGGAGAGAGGAGTGAGAAAAACAACTCTGCAGACACCAAGGTCAGTGAAGAAGGAGGGGTTAGAGGTGCTCTAGGTGCCAGAGCAGAGATTCCCCTGCAGCCCATGGGCAGCCCATGGTGAGGCAGCGGTGCCCCTGCAGCCCACAGAGGTTAATGGTGGAGCAGATGCCCATCTGCAGCCCGGGGAGGACCGCACACTGGAGCAGGTGGATGTCTGAAGGAGGCTGTGACCCTGTGGTGAGCCCATATAATGGAGCAGGCTCCTGGCAGCACCTGTGGACCTATGCTGCATCAGGTTTGCAAGCAGAACTTGTGACTCCGTGCGGGACCCACACTGGAGCAGTGTGTGAAGAACTGTAGCCCATGGGATGGATTCATGTTGGAGAAGTTCATGGAGGACTGGCTCCTGTGGGAGAAACCCTAAGCTGGAGCAGGGGAAGAGTGTGATGAGTCCCCCTGAGGAGGAAGGAGCAGCAGAGACAACATGTGATGAACTGACTGCAACCCCCATTCCACATCCCCCTATGCCACTTGCGGAGAGGAGCTAAAGAACTCAGAAGTAAAGTTAAGCCTGGGAAGAAGGGAAGGGTGGGGGAAAGATGTTTTAAGATTTGGTTTTATTTCTCATTATCCTACTCTGAGTTGAATGGCAATAAATTAAATAATTTCCCCAAGTTGAGTCTGTTTTGCCTGTGACGGTGGATTGCTGAGCAATTTCTCCTTGTCCCTTATCTTGGCCTTTTGTTATATTTCCTCTCCTCTATCCAGTTGAAGAGGGGGAGCAATAAAAGTGGCTTTGGTGGGTACCTGGCATCGAGCCAGCATCAACACACCAGTTCTTTAAATGGAGGAAATATTTATATAACTTCCCTTTGATGCTATATAACTCTGACATTTGTGGATAACTCATTCTAACCCCTTGCTTGAATCATCCATCATCTAATGTGATGTTTGCTGCTTACCTACTTGCTCACTTGACCAACGGTCAGTTTGATAACACTAAAATGAATTGAAAGGTAACTGTTAAGAGAGTAATAACAACTCAGTGCACTAATGGAAAGGCTTTAATATTTGGAAAATATTTAACTTCACTTCTGTAGCACTGTGCAATTGCCAATACTGCTTTTAAAGGTTTTTAGATAAACATAAAACTGCTCTCAATTTCTGCATTAAAAAATCCAAAGGGAATTTATGTACAAAAATTTGTTCATACAACATTACGGTGGAGTTTTGAAATGCAAAGCCAGGAATTCCACAATGTGTTAACTCTACCTCTCATGTAATAAAAAGTCACATTACAACATAGAGCATTGCATAATCAGGCATTAACTGGCAGAGAAAGTCACATAAACATTTTTTTTTTTTCAACTGAGTAAGCAAAGAAGTAGTCAGGAAATTATTTTCTTACTTTGTGGAAATGTTCTATTGAAAAAATGTTTCTCAACAGAACAAAACCAGAATGCTTTCAGAAAACAAGGCCCCAGTACAGAAGCATCACAGATATACAAAATGCTTCCAACCTTCACCTGGCAGAAGAGATGGACCTGTAAAGTCTGTTTTATCTTTCTCCAACCAAGGACCTCAGCCTCAATAGGGTGCTTTAACATACAGAACTATTTGCTATTAGAGACTGAGCCTCTCAATTTCTTCAGTGGAGTGCTCCTTCTTTGTATAAATGAAAAAATGTTCCCTGAAGCAAGGACTGGAGTCTCACCTCAGTTAAATGGTCTAACAAGGAGGCTACTAGCTGAAGTGTCTTTCTCATTTCCTTGCTTGTTTTGACTGAAGTGTCACCATCCAGGCTAACATCAATTGTAGACTGAATCCAATACTTCAGAATTTCTATCATCTTGTATGTTCCAACGAAAGAGAACAGTATGAAATTTTGGACTAGATATTGATGCAAATATTTATAAATTTGTATTAATACTTGTGATCACATGGAAGTTTTAATACCTTAAAAAATATTGATACAATGTTAGCTCTAAGCTCTTAATTATATTTTACTTGTGCTACTTCTAGAACCTTAGCACGTTTGCAGTCTTGAAATTTTCTCGTATAACTATATATGGTACGTGCAAGAAGGAGAGTTGTATCTTAAGTAAATTCTGAAGTAAAATTTAGCTTCTTTTTCACATTGAATTCCAAGCCTTAATGTTGCACTAATGTTTTTGGCATACAATAAAAAATGACTTACCAGGTAAAAAGAGCTCTCTGAAGCTGGCATCCATTAATCTTTCAAAATCTTGAGTAAGATTATCCTCTATTGCATAACACTGGAAGCTGTGAGGAAAGTTCAAGAATTTTCCTCAGTCTTCAACAGGTGTTTCTTGAAGGATGCTTACAGTATCTTTTTGAAGACTTATGTTCTTTTCTGACTTTGTAGGGTGGGTTTTTTTGTTTGTTTTAATTTTGATGTAAGAAAATAAGCATGGATCCAGAAAGGAGAACTCTTCAGTGAACTCCAATTACAGGACAGTCAATTTTGTTTTGTCAAAAGCTACTTTAAAGATAGCCTAATAATTAGGTGATTAAAATACGAGAAATGTGCCTTCATCAAGTGCAGTGACATTAAGAAAAAAAATTCCATAATTCTTATTTTGAAGAAAAAAACCTAGCAATCACCAAATAGTCTAAATTTAGAAGTGACAGAAGCTACAGTTTTGGATGCATTAGCAAAGGGGGACTTAGTTAAGAAAAGAGCTTTTGTCTTCATCCTGTCCTCTGAAAATAGGTATGGCAAAATGCCCCAAAAATTTGGTACAACTACTAGCCATTACTTAATATTAATTTTTTTGCCAGTAATTATCACTTTAAATTATTTTTATAAACAATTGAGCCTAATGGCGACATTATTATGTACCTTGAGTATTCAAGGGCATACAAAATTCAAGTAAATTCCTGGAAATAAATCCATTCTTCAATCTCTTTAATAACAAAATATCTAGAAGCAAACTAGAATGGAGAGTACGAAGTAGGTAGAATGTCTTCTGTTAAATCAGTGGATTTGGAATGTTTCCTTCCAAGTTTTGTAGACACTGGATCTACCTCAATTTAGCTGAGCCTTACTGTGTATTAGCTGAAGCTGAGTGTCTCTCTGTATCTTTATTTTCCATGTCTCTGAGCGGGAGGTTAATACTCGCTGGATGTATCTTGTTGGGATGTGCTAGGTTTTTTTACTTGCTGTTTTTACCACAGATATCACGGTCATATTTCCATGGCAACTATCATTGCTTGTATAACACTACAATTTCCAGATAAAACATGCTATAGTGTTGCACACTTGGGAGACTCTTTATCTGGGGCATGGGTTTTGGACAAAGACCAGATTTCTACAAGAGACAAAATTTCCCATTCTGAGCATTACAAAACACTATGTGCACATCCTATGTAGGGCGGCAATGGATAGAAGCAATAGGACAGCATAAGCTGCTCAATCTTTCACTGGAGGGCAGGACAGGACAAAAGGAAGGAGGAGGGCAGAGACCTTTCAGCTTGTTCAAATTTCTCAATCAGCCACCATATAGCTGCACAACTGTCACCGTTAGTACAATGAATAGAAGTGAACCAATTAGCTGGGGGAAACAAACCGAAGGTTATTAATAGCTGCTATGTTAATTAATACTGCAACAGCTCCAACGTACAACAACATAAGCTAACTTAAAGTGTATTTTTAATTTAGATATTTTATTTCAAGATTTTTGCCAACCAATTACTAGTGATGAAAGATCAAATGACCACAACTTTTAAACACTTCACAGCACCCCTGGAGAACTCCGAATAGCAAAAAAAAATTTACTTAAAAGGACAAGCTGTTTATCATTCTGAAGATTTCATGTTTCCCAGTGGATTCTGCAAACATTTAGACCCAAGAGCTACACAGACAGCATGTATCAGCTTGTTTTTTAAACATAAATTTCATAAACTATATTGCATAGAACTACTACCTTGACCAACCAACAACTTACTTCTGTCACCATGAAATTTCCGACATGTTTTTACAGCAACAAAAATGTCTTCCTTTTTCACTGGCTCTCCCTATATCAACAGAACAAAAATTAATCTTTTATTTGCAGGTTCTGCCTGTAACATTTTATAGGATATGTGTGCCCATACATATAATAAAACAGAAAATACCTTTTCATGGTATAGCATATCGCGTAGAATAGTGTACTACTGATATATTAGGAAGTACATTTCTGTCTCTGGAAAAAAGGTCACTAGTGGTTTAAAATTCCTGAAATAACATTATTGAAATACTTTTTCCATTGGTGTAGTATTCTAACATGAACTAAAACACCTATCATTAGGGAAAAGAGAACGAGTAGTAGAACTTGTTGAAGTAAGAATAATCCATCTGAAAAAGAGTGTTTTCTTAATTTCTTTGAAATTAATCACTATGTGAACATGTTGAACTGTATCATGCTTGGAAAAAGAAGCTTAAATGTTACACACTAGAAATATCTGAATTTCCTCAACTGTAATAAAATCATTTAACAACTTTTATTTGTTTTCCTTTTTGGCACCTGGAATTTTGCTCTCCTGGAAGCACAGAACGCTTTTTGGCCTCTATCAATACTTAATCCATTACATCATAAATGTATTCTCTTAGAGGTGGAGCAGATGGGTTGTACTTAAATGCACCAAATACTACCTTACATTTTATCTTTAGCCTCAACAAATTTTAAATTTCCATATGTGAAAAAAAAGACTACTTATACTTCAGTATCTCACAGAAATGTAAGGAGAAATACTTTATAGAACACAGGCTGATCAAACATTGTTGTAGAAATACCCATTAAAGCATATGCAATATTTGTTTGCCAGGAAATATTCTGTGCCATGGAAGGCTGAAAGCATATCCAAAGTTAGATAAATGCCAGAACAAACTCTTTACTTTAAACTTACTGAAAAATATTTTCTTAAGGGTTTGAGATTTTTAAAGTCAAGTATTATGCATTTCAGTAGGAGTTTTACCTTTACTAGGCAAGTGGTATTTAAAATATGGTACTTACACAAAGTGGCAGAAAATTACTGAACGTTGTTGCACAATGCTCAACCTTATATGAGTTCACATCATCTGTGCAGAACTCAGGCACTGGAGTAAGATGTGGTCCTTCCCCTCTCTGCCAAATATACAGGGCAATCTACCAAAATAGCAAACATTTAGATCAGTAATGAAACTGAACAAAAATTCTCAGGGCATATGAATAAATCATATTATAGGACAAATCTAACAGGAAAACTGAAAAATAGGAGACGCTGTAGAAGATTTGTTCCTTAGTTGATTAACTAGCTGCAAACCTTCTTGATCATGTTTCTAAAGCCCACATGTAATTCTTTTAAATTCTAGAAGAAATTCTATAGACATACAAGTTTTAAAATTTATTTCATAGAATTACAGTTTCATTTATTTAAGCATGTCAGAACAACTCAACTTCTGTAAGAAAAGTGAATATTTACACCTTTGTCTAAAGTAAAGAAAAATCCTTATTGTGTAATTATTTTGATAATTTTGAATAGCTAGGCCTTTTTCACCCTATGTGGCAATTTTCTGCTTTTCAAAACAGAACCATCCTCTGGTGACAATTTGAAGTGCTCGAAATGAGTAGTGAAACTGACAAGCTGTAAAATACAATGCAGGATAATGTAATAGATATGCTTATCCTGTAGCAGACTCTTGTCTATTTTAAATGCAACAACAAAAAAAAGCCAGCCAAAATCTAGAGAAAAAGGGAAGAAGCAAACCAGTGATGTCTGAAGGAGGCTGTGACCCTGTGGTGAGCCCATATAATGGAGCAGGCTCCTGGCAGCACCTGTGGACCTATGCTGCATCAGGTTTGCAAGCAGAACTTGTGACTCCGTGCGGGACCCACACTGGAGCAGTGTGTGAAGAACTGTAGCCCATGGGATGGATTCATGTTGGAGAAGTTCATGGAGGACTGGCTCCTGTGGGAGAAACCCTAAGCTGGAGCAGGGGAAGAGTGTGATGAGTCCCCCTGAGGAGGAAGGAGCAGCAGAGACAACATGTGATGAACTGACTGCAACCCCCATTCCACATCCCCCTATGCCACTTGCGGAGAGGAGCTAAAGAACTCAGAAGTAAAGTTAAGCCTGGGAAGAAGGGAAGGGTGGGGGAAAGATGTTTTAAGATTTGGTTTTATTTCTCATTATCCTACTCTGAGTTGAATGGCAATAAATTAAATAATTTCCCCAAGTTGAGTCTGTTTTGCCTGTGACAGTGGATTGCTGAGCAATTTCTCCTTGTCCCTTATCTTGGCCTTTTGTTATATTTCCTCTCCTCTATCCAGTTGAAGAGGGGGAGCAATAAAAGTGGCTTTGGTGGGTACCTGGCATCGAGCCAGCATCAACACACCAGTTCTTTAAATGGAGGAAATATTTATATAACTTCCCTTTGATGCTATATAACTCTGACATTTGTGGATAACTCATTCTAACCCCTTGCTTGAATCATCCATCATCTAATGTGATGTTTGCTGCTTACCTACTTGCTCACTTGACCAACG
>NW_020799091.1:22389630-22441771 GCF_003259725.1 Athene cunicularia | reverse complement strand
TCTTATACACATCTCCCCCCCAACCCTTTGTATTTACATTCAATTCATACTAAAAAGAGTAATATTTCAATCTGTACTTTATGACACATCAAGAACACTTAGACCTACCCAACATTTCTATTGCAGTATTTTTACACTGCTTATAACTTTGCCAAAGTATTCAGGCAGGAAAATTCTATGCTAGGTGCCTACCTCAGAACAGATAAAAGATTAACTTAATTTCCTATAAAAGTGTTCGGAAACTTGTAAGAACAAAATTAAATTCTTGAAAATCTGAAAGGCAGAAAATAACATCTCAGTAAGTATGTGGATTCAGAGGTTCCCAGCTGCACTGTCACACACTCCAGATTCTGAATGCTTATGTCTCTCTTGAGGATAAGCCAAACATATGGAAGTATCTTTGGACAAGAGCTGTTCGAGCATACACTAGAGATATAGTAGATCTGGGTTCTAGGTTTGCTTTTACCTAACACAGTCAGAAGTTACAGCTTCTAGTTTTCAAAAGGGTGCCTAGACCCACAAACCACAGATATTCTGGGACAGAGACTTTCCATGCTACCTCATGAAACTGCGTCACTGTGCAAAAGTAAGATTCGTGGAACCAACAATATAGTGTAGCGAAGGGGAGTCTGACTCTACTGCACAGGGGGAAGGAGACTCCTCCAAGGGAAGAGAATCAGTCTTTGGTTCTAGTTCCTGTTTTCCATGTTATTTACACATATTCCCAGTGATTCCTGCATGGAAAACATGTGCTTCACTGGAATATGGCACCAGACACAGCACACATCAAAGGAACTGAAAATTAATCTCCTTTTCACTGTTTTACTTCGGAACTGTTGGCTTTAAACCCCACCAAGGCCAGAATTCAGCTGCTCTTTTAGAAAATAATGTGATTGTTAAGCTAGTATTAAGAGGGCACAACATTTCCTTCTCCCCAGCATTCAGGAAGAACTCAGTGCAAACCAATTGCATAAGTGTGGTCTGGACAAGCCCAAGTCACCAAATCAGTTACAGACAACAATTTTCCTGCTCACCTGTTGTGGTTTTGAATGGTCCAGAGTTAATTTTCTTCACAGGAGCTTGTATTGGACTATGTTTTGGATTTGTGCTGGAAACAGTGTTGATAACACAGGGATGTTTTAGTTATTGCTGAGCAGTGCTTACAGAGAGTGAAGGCTTTTTCTGCTTCTCATCCCACCCCACCCCACCAGTGAGCGAGCTGCGGTGCACAGGAAGCTGGGAGGGGACACAGCTGGGACAGCTGACCCCAACTGACCAAAGGGATATCCCAGACCATATGAGGTCACGCTCAGCAGTAAAAGCTGAGGTAAGAAGGAAGAAGTGGGGGACATTTGGAGTGGTGGTATTTGTCTTCCCAAGTAACTGTTACACGTGATGGAGCCCTGCTTTGCTGGAGATGGCTGAACACCTGCCTGCCGATGGGAAGTGGTGAATGAATTCATTGTTTTGCTTTGCTTGTGTGCACAGCTTTTTCTTTACCTATTGAACTACCTTTATCTCAGCCCAGGAGTTTCCTCACTTTTACCCTTCTGATTCTCTCCATCCCACTGGAGGGGAGTGAGCAAGTGGCTGCATGGACCTGGGGTTCAACCTGGGTTTTAACCCTGGCTGGGGTTAAACCACAACACCATCACATTTAGGTTTCACCATCCTCAGAAAATCTCACCTATCTGCACACAACCATTTCTGAAACTTATAGGGAATAAAAGAGAAGCTCCAGTTTGTTACAAGCCCTGTTACAACTGGGAGTAAGCTTGAGAATACAATCAGATTTTTGAAATTTAAGCTTCCAGATTTGCAAGTTTTTCGATAGTGTACAGTCACATACCAGAACACAATTACCTGATGCTTTTTTAGCAATTTACTGTTTGTAACTGGGCTGTCATAACTACACATGCACTCTTAGACCACCTCAGCTGCGAAGTAAAAACATTTAGTTTGATTGCACTGAAAAGAGTTTAAATTACTGTATTTTTCCTTGTAATTGAGTGGAAGCATACAACTGGGAGCTGTCAGTATAAACAAGGTCACTACTACTGCTCAGCTGATACTGACTTGCTAAACCACTCTAACTCAGCTGCAGGTTCTTTCATTAGAATGAGTTTTGCAGTTTGCAAGTTCTAATTTCTCTTAGTCTTGCCATTATTAAGTGGTCTGTTTATTTGCTGTTTTAGCAGTGCTTCTGGAAACACAGATGATCTTAGCATTACAAATGAGTTCAACAAAGTACTAAAGGAAATGGCCACTTTGTAGGGAAGAAAATGCTTAAGCCTGAGTGTCAGTTAAGACAAACACTGTTCATAGTGCTTGGAGTACAGGAGGAGTATGGAATTGACATGTCACACAACACACGCGTGGCAAGGAGCAGACAATAAACACACATACACCTCCAAGGTTATCTTTTTGCCTTGTCACCACATTCACATTATGGGATGAAAGTGGTTCTTGACTGCCTTGTGATATGAGAAGTTTAGGGGATGCAGCGAGATCAAAACTTTAGGCCTGTGCAAGGCTGAGGGCTGTGTGCATAGACCTGCTGAATACTGATAGTGTTGCTAGGCTACTATCTTCTGGCCTGAACAGAGGCCCCCTCTGGTCAACAACAGATTACCCAAATTCCAGCCCAAACTGGCCTGGCGGTTTGGCCAGGAGTCAGAGAACAATTGAGACTGTGCAATAGGACAGGGTGAAAAGTTCATCGGCCAGGAAGAGGAGATACTTCATCTATAGGACCCCTGCCCATGAATTTGCGACCACCAAAGGAGCTCAACGCGCAGACGCAAGAGGAGGAGACCTGATTACCATAAGAAGCGAGGGGAGGCGGGGATATGTTATGTATATGTATAAGCATTCTATGAATATACATTATTTTGTAACATATAAGCAGGACAAGAACTACAAAGGGTATGCATGCTTGTGGAGGAGTGATCCCCCATGCGTCCAGCGCTGAATAAACCTACCTACTTTACAACTCCACAGTTGTAGAGTCTTGTTTCCGCAAGTCACTTGTAGCTGGAAAACTACAGAACAGCAAGGGATGATGGGATTTCTAAAGAGCTTCCAGTATATTTTAAGATTGTATTAGTTCAGAATTCAGCTATTCAGAATTAACGTCTATCACAGGAACCAACAAAGAAGCAATGCTCCTGCAGCACAAAGAATATTAAACAATTGTAACCTAACATGAATTATTTATGAAAGTTGCTAAGATTTTCCACTGAATAATTAAATCTTCAGTAGAAAGCCTTGGAATGGTGTGAAGCTATCATATTTCAGAAGTGAGGTTAGAGTGCCATTCTGATTATTGAACAGGATGACAGACTGTTCGTAAAATAATAGAAATAGATTTACAATAAAAAGACAAAGTATAGTCTTAGTCCTAGTTCAAATCTAATGTTAGGTATATAGAAAATCCATTATTCACTTCCAGTTTTGAATAAGCATCAGCGAATATGCTCTATATTGTGCAGTTACAAAAAGTCTGAAAAAAAATGTAAAAATGAGCAGCAGCATGACAAAAACCCTTCGCCATATTTGCAAGATAGGCCTTCCAGATGAAAGTGATATAAATGTTATGGATATAAGAAACAGGGACTTGGAAAGTAGAAGGGTGAAAAAAACCTGACACAGAGAACAATAAAATATCAAAGACTAGCGGCACATGTTATTAGGACTCTGTCAAAGTAAAACATTTCTTAAAACATTTATCATTCTTTATAAATTTAAATATTACACACAATCATTAAAGATCACAGTTATATCCTTTGATTTGTTGTCAATCTTGATTCACACAAGAAGAACATAGAGAAAAATTATTTAAGAAGAAATGAGGGGACATGGAACTGTCTCGAGGGAGACACAAGACTGTGCAGAAAGAATAACTACAGGGCTGAAGTAGGTTATCAATGGCAATAAATTTGAAATGAAACATATGCAAAGAACTGCTAACAGAACAAGAAGTGAATGGAAGTAATTTTGCCAGTTGATTGATCAATTGTTTTTTCATTAAGCAATCTGTGGCACATATAAGAAATGTCTGCTAATGATTTTTTTTTCAGGACACTCAGTTTAGAGGCTTTGTCAGTGCTGACATAGACTGGAATATTGGGAATATATGAATGACTCTGAGGTAACTTATAAAAAGATTAACAGTGTGAAGCCCAATGTCTTGCATTTAGAAAAATTACCAAGAGGAAGGAAACAGCTTGTTGGTTTGTTTCACATAGCAAAATGAAAGCTGAGAGGTGTCCAGCTGCTTTTGAGAAATACATCAGTCAAAGAGGGAACTATGTGAAATAATAGTAATGTTGGCATAAAACCAATTTCATTTAAATACGCTACCAATTTATAAATACACTGTTGATTGATGTTAGAACTGACGAGGTTTATAATCATTGCAGAATAAAGACCTGGAACAGCAGCAGTAGATTTAAGATATCTTTTTTTTTTTTTTTCTGGGTCAGAATCACAATTTATAGCTGACTTCTGGGAGCTTTAAAAAAATTAAAATGAGTTCAAAATCACTCTAATTTCTGTTCAAAATCAGCAAGCTTATTCCAGATTCATCCTCCCCTTCCACCCTGTGTTCAAGACTTCACTTCAGTGACAGCACAAACATTCTGAGAGCAGAAAAAATAAAAAAGCTTCAGAAAAAGTAGCACTGACATTCTTTCAGATCCTCTCACTCCTTTTGTCTCATGTTCCTTTCAGTCAACTCACTTATTCTCTGAAAAACCTAGTGGCTACCTTCTAAAACTTCTGCAAAACTCAGGCCAAAAAAAAAAAATCCAGACCTCCATGCTGCAGGTTGCAGAGTTGATTGTTCATACAACTGTTAGGTTCCTCGGACTATTTAATCGAAACTCCATCATGTTTAGCTCTTAGAGTCTGATTTAGAAAGTGAGTGAGGCTGGTTGGTATCTGAGATACTATTCATGTCAGCTTATGCTTAATGAATTGGAAGTCTCTCTCCTTCTCTATAGAGCAAGCCTTAGGAGATACCTTACTGTATACAACCATATATGTATTCATATATGAATGCATTTTTATTGAATTCTTCTATGCTTGAAATATATTTTTAAAGTATCACAATATTCTAAAGGAAGGGAAAGAAATAAAGCATGCAGTCAAACTTTTTAGCAATGTCTAAGAAAAATCTATTACTTTCATTATCGTTTATTACCATGCAAATATATAGACTGAGACCATTTTTTCTTTCACCACATCACCGCTTACCTCATGCTTTAAATCTATTGTAAAGTCTGACTTGAGTGGTTCACTTTTCAACTTCTTTGCAAGCCTATATAATCAAAGATGAAGAAACGCACTCAAAAAAACATATTAAAAAAATAATCACTAGTGTATGCAGCAAAGTGTGCTGGTATTACTGACCATCTTATAAAGGGGAAAAAAAAAATCACACTTCTGTATTTATTGCCCCAAGAAGCAACTTATATTTCTTTTTCATGTGATTTTTTAAAAATCTGAGCACATTGTGATGATGTTTAATTTAGATTTCAGCACACACATTTAGATACATTCTTCCTCCCCAAGAACGATGTCATTTGGAGTAGATGGGAAGTATGGGATGACATTTTCAACAGATTAAAAGCAGCAGTGCATTTGAAACTCAATATTGATCAAAAATTTCAGACAGTATTATCTTTTTGTGTATTCCGAAGCACAGTATTTAGGCACTTTATGAAAACATCAATCCTGCTACAGCAAGATGCATTCAACTTCTGAAATCTATGAACTTTTCAAATCTCCTTTAAATCTAAGCATCTAATCCTTAATAAGTATCTAGGTTGTCTCTATACTGAGGGCAATGTAGCCACTCTAAGATCCAGGAATAAAACTTCTGTCTGGTGGAGAACACATTTTTTAAATGACAAGCAATGGTATTGAAATAATTGAACTACTGAACAACTATTACCTAGCTGACATGATGTTAACTTTCAGAAAGGCAGAGTGAAGCAAAATAAATCACATGCACAGCAATGATACAGAAATCCGTTTCTGTACTCTTGTTTACTAATAAATTCTTAAGCATTTAATTATAGTAATTATGTTTGGAATGTGTAGAATAAGGAAGAAACAGAATTGTATCAAAGGAGTATTTTCTGGGTAAGTTTATAGTGGGAGCACAAGTCTACGTAGGCATACCCAGAGCTAGTTGTACATTATTGTGCCTGGTTGAATGTCTGGCTATGCACCTTAGATACTCAGACTAAAGCAGACTTACATGTATCAGCATGAATGCTGATAATATAGGTAGCAGCAGCAAAAGCTCAGCATAGGCTCTGATGTCAAATCCATGAGAGGCCAGCCTGCATTGGCTGAGTAAACCCTAAACTGTCTGCCATAGCTCAGCTGCAATCAGCAGCTTCAATTCAAAGACAGCTCAAAATTAAAATTTGAATTTGTGTGTCTACATGATCTGCAATATGACCTTCAACTGTACTGCAGGAACACCTCCATCTTTTATAAAAATATATTAATTCATATTAAATCATAACTCATAAAAATAATATTGATTTGCATCTAGAAAAAAGTATAAATTAAACATTCTTAATTCTAACATTAAACAAGGAGTGATTAAGAATTCAGTTCTTACTTGTTAACAAGTGGAATGCTAAGTGCCCAGCCAGCAGCAAAATCTGGAAATTTAAATACTGTAGGATTTTCGGCAAAGGCATAATGGTGAATTATTGTAGATTCTTCATCATATAGTGCTTTACCTAAAAACCACTCCTGTAAAGGAATATAGGAAACAATTTTGTTCATCTACAGTATCCTTTTAGTGAAGATGATGACTGCATTCATGCTGAATAAAGCAAACCTGAAAACAAAAACAAGGGAAGCGTATTATTCACAATAATCCGGAAAAAAGTGTACTTGGTAAGAAATGAAACTAAAGACAGGTAATTCAGATACACACTGTATTTTCAAACTCCAGCATAATCCCTGGATTCCACCTGTTCAAAGTGCACTGAACCTCAGAATCACAGAAGGCATGAGATTGAAAGGGGTGTCTTGAGATTGGCTAGTTCAATCCTCCTGCTCAAGCAGGGTCAGCCAGAGCAGGCTGCCCAGGACTCTGTCCAGTTATGTTTTGAATACCATCCACAACCACTTTGGGCAACCTGTTTCAGTGTTTGACCACCCAAACTGACTACTGACAAGACACTCAAAAGCACTGCATTTAAGAACTTTATATACATTTCCATTTTGAATTTCCATCTGTCTAGCCTCTTCTACACTAGGGAACTTAAAAAGCAAATACATTTTAAATACCTTGATCTTCGAAAAGAGTTAAATGAAGAAGGTCCCAAGTATGCATTTGTAAAGTAAAAGATTAAGTAGTATTACTAGTTTTAAATAACAGTGTTTAAGAATTTACTACTGACTCTGCTGTATCTGAAAATAATTAACAGACTTAAACATTACTTTTTTAACATTACTGTCAGTTGTCTTAATCTTTCTCTTTAGAATGGATATAAAACAAGTACACCCTCAATTTTTTTCAGAATATGGACTGTAACGAAGAGAAAAAAAGAATATATGTGTGTATATATAATTTAAAATATATATATATATATATATATATGTATAAACTGCTTTTCAGGCCCACAAGTACAAATGATGAATCAGAATTCCAAATCACCTTAATGGTTACATTAAATCTTTAAATTGTGAAGTTCTTTGCATTATGACAGTAACTCAGGTTTTGCTTTTTCCTGAAAATTTATCAATTCCTGACAATTCATCACTAACACAGATTCATAGTTAGGGCAACTGTTTTTTACAAAAGATTCCATTTCTCCAGACTCCCTGCCATATTTGTTTTTTCCCCTCCTTTAAAGAGGCAGCCATTAGCAACAATGAAAAATTCCTTCAAGGCATTAGTACAGTTCACATACTTCACATGAGATAAATAAATTCACACAAAATTCAAGACAAAAGGGAAAATATTCAAGCAAAAATAATGTAGAAACATCCAGGGGGGAAAAATGGTCTAACCCCAAGAGGATCTTGCATCTCAATAGCCATCCTCCTAACTCCAAGCAGATGTGGCTACAGAGACTGAGCTGAATTTTATAGCTCCCCAGAGTCAATGAGGAGCAATAAGTGACATTTGGCCAGCATGTGGCAGAATCAGCAAACAGCAGAAGAGAAGTCTTCATGCAACAACAGACACCTCCGGCCAAAACCAACTGGCTGGGCCTGGCAGGAGCATGCACATGGAGCTGCACTAGAGGACACTCAGTCTGGCAACTCCCCTCGCTTCCAGCAGAACTCAACCTGGCTCCCCAAAAGGCAGTAAAAGGGCAGCCCTCAGGAGCTACCAGGGATGCGTGTCTTGCCACACACACAGAGTCAAAGCTATGGGCTGCTGCCTTCTTTGAGAACCCACCTCTGCAAGCATTGCCAGGACCCATATAAACAACCACGAGTCAAAGACATGGGATACCACCCGTGTCAGGAACACTGATTCTCTGAGGGTCTGGTATAAGCTTAATGTGGTATGCACATGCATGTGTATGTGTGAGGCGCTGAGTGCATTTCCCATGAATTCTGCACATTTCTCCCCTCTACTTTGATCAGCTACTCTCAACAAAACTAAATTGAAAATATCTTGTACTTGACTAGTGACGACTTAAGGTAACACAAATGCTGAAAACTTGTTTTCTCCCATAAACCCCATGTGCCTCCCAAGGCTGAGGTAGATGTTCAGCAATCTGTTAAGGAAAGAGTCGGTTAAACTGACACTACTCAATAGATGGAGAAGTCAAGGATGGAGATTTTTTTTCCCCACAGTTTTTTTAACCACCTTTATAGGAGTTGCTACCTGGTACCTACCTAGATTCATACCTTCAATCACAACAGACCCTGTTTTCTCCTTCCTTTATTGGAAGGATTCAGTAGTGTTCACTGGATGGATTGAAAAATAAACAAACTATTGGGAGGTAAAATAAAATGGGCAAGCATACTCATTTTATGCACAAAGATGTCTTCCTTGAAAGAATCAAAATAGTTCTTTAGAAGCATTTGTGCACAAACATTTTTTAACTCTTAAGGCCTCCAAGGCTTCAAAACGTTCATAACACAAGCACACTACTCTGTTTCAGAAATAGTTACTAAATAGTAACATTTTAATATGATAGTACTATCTGCAAATAATTTTTCTTCTGGACTTCCACTTAGTTATGCTACAAAGTGAAAAAAAAAAATTCTTTATTTATCCTAATTTTGCATGTTAATTTTTACACCAAAACAAGCTATGGATTAAGAAAACCAACCTTACTTTCCTTTCTCTATAAAGCATAGAAAATTAAACCCATACATATACCTCCTGAGGCTTTCACATAATATTATTTCTGGCAATATTAAGCCACAAATCACAGTGATGGCATTCCAGGTTATAGTCAATGCTCTCCAAGCTTATTTGGTCATAACAGTTTGTGCAGGCTGGCTTTACAAGATTAAATTAGTTATATGCAAAGGAACTTAAGGAATGATAGTAATCAAATTGCATATAGGAAAAAATGTGGATTAAAAAAGGAATGTGATTATTCCATTATGGATAACTACCATCCACTTAGATCAGACAATATACTGTGCTTCAAAAATGGCAAAAAGTCAGCCACCTTTACTAAGAGCACTCCAAAGTCTTTAGAAGACTTTAAATCAGTAGCTGAAGGAATGCGATGCAACAAAATTCAATACCAGACCTCAGGGAGGGCAGAAGTGACTTTATCTAACGTACTAATCAAGTCAATTCTACCCACTCACTGTCGTATCCTCTTATTCACAAATACCAAGACAAGTGTGCCTAATCAATCTGTTCAAGAATTGTGTCTGACACACAGGACAGGAGATTTCAGCTGTCAGATCCTCACTGTATCTTACTATATCAGCTTAAAGAGTTCTTACGATCTCAAAGACAAACTGTTCTTTAGACAGATCTTTTATAGCCTTTAGGTATCAACAGCTACTAAGTCAGCTTAGTTTACTCATTCTGGCTATCTTTGGGGCTGTAGTCAATCATCTTGTTAGGATAACAGAAAGAGGAGTGGCACATACAATTTGCTTTAACCTTGCTGCCATCTTCCATTATGAAAGCACAGGTTGAATCAATCTGCTATTGAAACACAGAATCACAGGGAGGGTTGAGGTTGGAAGGGACATCTTGGGATCATCAGGTCTAAATTCCCCTGCTCAAGCAAGGCCACCGATACAGCCATTTGCTCAGGACCATGTTCAGACAGCTTGTGAGATATCTCCAAGGACAGAGACTCCACAACCTCTTTGGGTAACCTGTGCCAATGCTCAGTCACCCTCACAGTAAAAAGTGTTTCCTGATATTCAGATATAATTCACTGTCTGAGTACTTGCCTTGAGGTCTGTATGTAAATCAGATATTCCCCCCTCTTTTAGTTTTACTGCAGTCAATAATGTCCTTGATTAACAATGCAGGTCATTCTCTTTAACATTCCTCCACAGTCTCTTACGATGCTTTCACACATCTGTCTTCACTCAATATTACATTCACATCAGTCTCGGTAGTTCTGCTACGAATCTCTACATATGCACATTGAAAAGCTGCAGATTCATCAACTATCCACATGCCCCTTGTAGACCTTTTATTGTGATTAATGTATATCAGCTTTTTATTATGCAGACTGCTGACATTTTAAAATTAATAATGAATGAGCTCATTCCAGTCTAACTCACCTTAAATTTTGTGACTGATGGATTACTACTATACATAAGGAATCAGTTATGGACTGTTACGCCATGTACAAATGCAAACCAGTTTATTTTCCTTTTAATGCAGTTTGGAACATAATTTATTACTGTAAGGGAATTTACATGTAATGCAAAGAAGAGATTAAAACTGGCACAAGGGCAGCAACTAGAACAAAAATTGTTGTTTCTATTTTGAGAACATCAAGTAGGAGTAGTGTTCTGAAACAGAAATAAATGGGTATTGCAAAGCCCTAAATAGATTCAGTCAGTTATTTTGAAGACACAGTGTTTAAATATGTAAGATCTCAGAATTATTATTATTATTATTATTATTATTATTACCATTTTAGAAAACAATTGTGAGAAAACATGACAAGGCTATGTGCCTCCAAAATAAGTAAATATGCTAAAGTGAGAGCCAAAGTAGAGTTCACTACTCAGTCAAATTATCAATAAACAGAAAAAACATATTTCGCACAGGAGATTTTGGCTTCTTCTATTCCAGGCAGAGGATGGACATCAAGTTGTATTTTTTTTTGAACCCTGAGAATTCTAAACATTAACAGCTTTCACGTTAGTTTTATTGCCAGATTTCCTTTGTTCCTTGGTGACTGCATTTTCCTTTTGTTCTGCAAGTCTTTTGGTGTTGTTTCTTTTCCAACAGGTAAATAAAACTGTCTCATCACCACAACAGTTCAGAAACAGAATGCAAATAAAATATCTTACTATATTAGATCAGTGACAGTTAGTCAAACTAACATCCGTCATTCTGCCTGATGATAATCAGAACTGATGACAGACAAGAAAATGGGGAAAGGAGACCACACAGCAGACTATATTCATCTTCTTACTGATGCTACATCATTTTCAGGCTATCCACAGAAGGAATCTTTTCTCTGCTGAATTTTAACAGTTCTTCGACAGCTAGACAGGTGCTCAGACTGCTTCATGTTAAACCTTGCTCACTCTCAGTCTCAGCAACAGAAATCTATTCCCCTATTTTAAGACGTTTGGATACATCTTTTCCAATGACTGGAGCTCTGAGCCATCCAGGCAGTGTTATAAAATTAAATTATGGGTCATGGATACCGTTCCATAACTAGGAATTCTAAAACTCTGTATTTATAATTTTGCAATTAAAATTATTTCACATTTCATCTAAAAGTACATTCAAAAGAAAGTTAAATATCTAAATTTTTATTTCACCTTAGACCCGTCAAATCTTCCAAGTGTTTCTAGCAGCTTTACAACTTGTATTCTCGTATCTTCTTCACAGAAGAAAATCCATGAGGAGTTCCTACCATAGGTAACAGAGAAACTAACAAAAGAAATTAATATTTAACTAATAAACTGGCTTATGAACAGAATGATTGATTCAACCCACATTCCCCAAATGCAAATACTTTGCAATCAATTATTCATTTACACAGAAACAGAAACTTTACTACTACACATCAAAGGACTACAGTGAATGGATAAAGATATTGCCTCTGCTGCTATCTATTGATATAGCACCAGTTATTCCAGAAAGAAGGGAACAGAAACACATAAAGAATGCCCACTCAGAAACGTATAGGTAGTATAGGTCTAATAGCCATCTATGAATTCAGAAGTTTGTAGATAGCAGTTTAAGTTACCTTCCCCTCTGTATCTTAACTTTCTTCCAAGCAGCCCCACTGTTGGGCACCTGACACCATTGCAAAAATCATGAAAATGTCTAATGACAGGTTTTCTCACAACTGATAATCGCCAACCTAAAACCTTTGTTAGCTTTTTCAGTACAGTGAAACTACACAGATTGAAGGGACTCCCCTAGCTTTCTCAAAGCTAACACTAATCTCGGTGCAGGATTCCTAACTCCTTCAGAAAATTCTCATTCCTTCTTTCTCTGCTGCTCCCAGCCTAATTCTTTTACAACTTAACAAAACAAAGCCTTCTTAAATCATGACATCCTAATGGAAAAAAGCCAGTTTTTACTTGTCCAGTTTCCTCTGCATAGCTTTTATGTTGATTTAATTAAACAAATCATCTGAAAAGAGGGATAAGAAAATTAGCACCTAAAAAATTCACAGATTTCTTCCACTACAGCATTGTCCACTGATAAAATCAGTAATGAAATTAAACAGTGGATATATAAGTCAGCAAAAATAAATAAAAACGCGTGATAGGATCATTTATGTTTTAGGAAACAGTATTTGCCTAAAAAAAAAACCCCAATCCCCCCAAAACCTAACCCACTATCTGAGAAATACTTATGCTAGAACATGTGATAATGCCTCTGCAGTTCTTGTAATTTACATGCTAGAAGCACCAGATAGTTGCCAGGTGCTAAACTAGTTCAGTCTTTTTCCATCTGGGACAAGTCATTGTGCTGGTTTTGGCTCGAATAATTCTCTTCACAGGAGCTTGAATGGGGCTATGTTCTGGATTGTGCTGGAAACAGTGTTGATAACACAGGGATGTTTCAGTTATTGCTGAGCAGTGCTTACACAGAGTCAAGGCTTTTTCTGCTTCTCATCCCACCCCATCCACCAGTGAGCGGGCTGAGGTGCACAGGAAGCTGGGAGGGAACACAGCCGGGACAGCTGACCTCAACTGACCAAAGGGATATCCCAGACCATATGAGGTCACGCTCAGCAATAAAAGCTGGGGGAAGAAAAAGGAAGAGGGCGATATTCAGAGTGATGGCATTTGTCTTCTGAAGTAACCATCATGTGTGACGGAGCCCTGCTTGCCTGAGGATGGGTGAACACGTGACTGCCAATGGGAAGTGGTGAATGAATTGCTTGTTTTGCTTTCTTTGTGTGCACAGCTTTCGCTCTACCTATTAAACTGGTTTTATATCAACCCGTAAGTTTCCTCACTTTTACTTTTCCAACTCTCTCCTCCATCCCACGAGGGGGGAGCGAGCAAGTGGCTGTGTGGGGCTGAGTTGCTAGCTGGGGTTAAACCATGAGTCATGTCCTTATGAAGCTACCTTTCCTTTGTGTCTTGCAATAGCATTTGATGATTCACTGCTTTCTGCTTATGATACTTAATCCGCTAAACTGTAATAGCCAGAAGAACTCACAATCCATTCATCCTTTTAGTACATAAAAGCATTTTTTTTGCCTACTCAACACTGAAATCTAAGCAACTCTTTGCTCAGACAAGCAAACAAGATACAATCAGCTGGGAAAGACACCTCCTAGCTGTTCCTTCCAAACTTGCCAAACAAGTACAAAAAGGGTATCAGGTCCCTCATGTTTGTAAATATGTACAGTATTCAATGCCCCGTAAAGACTGAAGGCTTTTCTCACACACTTTTGTGTTCAGCTAGAACTTTAGGAGAGAAAAAATTGGATTTACATGAAAGTAGCTGTGTTAAGGGCAAGGAGAAAACACCAGAATGCTCCCCACAAAAAGAATTACTCCCTCTTGTGAATACAGCACATAAAAGTTCACAAAACAAATGATCTGCTCATCTAGCTATTGATGGACAAACAGAATGATTTTCAAGGCTAAGTATTTAAGGCCTGCAGAGTCTTATGCAGACCTCACAAATTTGGAGTTCAGATTGCAAGGGGCCATTGGAGATACTCAGGTAAGACTCACATTTCAGAGTAATAATTTAAAAAGGACTCATCTGCTTAATGAACATGGTTACTAAGAAGAAATGTAGTGGGCCCTCTGGAGACAGTAAGGATACTATGTCATAGACATTCATTGCTGTCTTATTATTACATCTTCTGAAATGAAGCATTTTGTTAAAGTTAACCTGTGCCCAATAACTAAAAATTAAGAATTGTCGTAACTGTTTAGAGGCCTTCTTAAAACTGACAACTACAGAACTGGGGTAAACCATTCTTTTGAAAACAGTTTTCAGATAAGAATGCACCTTACATCACAATTCCAAGCATGAACAGCTGCTGCAGAATGGGCTGATCTCCCTTACTTGCCTCTGTCTGTTGAGAAAACTGAACAGTACAAGCCTCACAACATCAATACACTTCCAAACTACTCCATGTCTTTATTCTGCCAAAAGTGGTAAGTGAAACAGTAGACACAAAGAAATTCATATTCTAGAATCCTCAAGATGGAAATCCTCTACTTAAGGTCCTCTTCTGTTTTCTGATTAATTTTCTGCTGCTTTATCACATAAATGAACATTTGCATTTTTGGTTTCAAGTTTCACTATCTTTTAAGAGCTGTATCTGTAAACTCTGTCACCAAGACATAAATAATTCAGAAGAGGAACCACTAGGTCATTGAAACGGGAGCTAAGAAGGAATAACAAAGATGACTGATAGTTGGAACATCATCTTCCAGTCTTTCAATTTACTTTAATTCTCGTTTTGCTTCTTTTCAGAGTTTACATGTATTTCAAATACAGTTGTTATAACAAACACTATTTTCATGTTTCTACACATACAGAAAGCAATGGAAAGCAGACGGAGCATCCTATCCTGCAACTACTCTCATGAAAAAACCTCAAACCAAATCAGAAACATTCTTCTGAATAACTCAAATTATATCAACTAAATTAAATTTCAAGAAGCTGCAGAGCCTCTGTCATCAATTTCAAATGCAAGTTTTAGGCAAAGGATAGCCTTCAGCACCATGGAGCTTTAGGACTTTCTAAAACAAGAATCATTCCTTTGTGATGGTTTGCAACATGCTACCATGTAAGTACAGCACGTCTTCCTTGAAGCCATCTGCATAAACCAAGAAGAAAAGATATCTGAGACTATCTGTCTTCTCTGACCACACTAAGATGAAAACTGGATATATAATCTTCTAAAAAGATGTTGAAACCTACACCTCTTCACTCTAAAGGCATACCACCTCCTAGAAACACTGTAAGCAAAAAAAGACAGAAACCTAAACCAGGTATTATTATCATCTATGTTTTAACCATTATTTACCCGCTTCAATCAGCCAAGTAATGTGAAAGGTCAAAATTCTGAAATACCTCACACCTTACATTGCGAGAAGTGGGAACCAAATAGGAAAATACACATTTTTTAATGGTATTTCTTTTCACTAGATTACTTCCCTAATAATTTTAAAGCCCACAATGATTTGAAGAAGGTAGTTGTTCAGTTACATTATATTATTGTTGTTCTTTTATTTAAAATAGCTTTCTCTGATTTAATGAAATTTAACAGAAAACTGCTTTGGAAAACAAACAAAGTAGAGTAAAAAAAGTGAAAAGAGAAGGTTGCAACTCTCATTCAAAAACTTTACTTCTGAAAAAAGAGGTCTATTTATATGCTTGCTTACCAAAAATTCTGAACATAACTGGCATTCATTACACTTACTCTCTCATTAATGGTAATATTGTCCATGCACCTTCATGCCCATCCATCTGATGAATAAGCAGAACCGTAGGCAATTCCTTTAAGAAAAATAAAAATATTCCCATTAAACTTGAATTATATGTACTTTTTTTTCCTAAACACCAGGTAATCTTAAAAAAAAATATTCTGGAATGACTTAGTTCTTCACTGTTTTTTACCAGCAAGCAGGCCAAAGAATAGATGACTTCGGATGATACAAAACAAGGTGACATGCCATTTAGGGAAAGTGCTTATTTCAACTCATGATTTCTTAATTCTCTATTAGATATAAAGCTAATACAATTCAAGTGAAATGTTTTGTATAGGTCTCATGTAATCAATTAAGCAATATATAATACTCATTTTTTTACCATATCATAAAATCCCATATTGTAAAGAAAAACATAAATAGTGTAGAGTATTCTACAAAGGCTTCCTTTGGACAATCACGTTACACAGAGCTTATGTGAGAGTTCTAACACACCTTACTTTGCCATGTTCAGCTCTGACCTGTCACACTAACATCATGACAAAACCCCATGGGTTTATGCAAAAATCAATATGAGGAGTTAGCATTTTTTCTTACAGGAAAATCAAAGAAGCTTCCTACAAAGGAAAATCTTGTCATAAATTTCTTTGCTCTTTTGTTACTTGAAATCTCTTTAGTGTGGCAGATCCTGACATCTAGCAAACAAGCTATCATTTTGGGATAGTTCCCAAGAAAACACCCTTTAAACACAGCCCACTGATAAATCAAACTGTATAATTTACTCACTAGTTCATACAGGTTAAAATGGGAGATGTATCTTCCATAATATAGAGTATCTTACTCCATTAATTTACTATATTTACAAGTACAATTCTCTACTGCAGCATCATTAGGGTCTTAACCACATCACAAATGTCTAAATCCTTTGGGTTAGGTAATTGTACTAGTATGGAAGCAAAAATCTTCCTGTCAGGAAATTTCCTCACCATCTAGGTACATCCCATTACAACAATTAACCTAAGAAGCACTGGTGGTGTCAATGCACTTGTAACACAAATTACCTAATTGGAGCACATACATGATCCCACCTTTCCATTACACGAACTGTTAAATTATGTGATTAAAGGCTCATCACCGTAAACACAAAGAAGCACTGAGGAACAGCAACAGGGTAGAAACCCCAAAAATGTAATTTGAGAAAATGAAGCACCCTGACCCAGCTCCCCCCAGGGCTGTCCCAGAAGAGCCATCAGCCTGTCCAGGTGTGACGCTCACCAGCTGAAGAGAAGGAAGAGGCTCCCCACTCAGTTTGACAGAGGGTTACTGCCTATAGGGGCATGGGAGTTATTAGGGGATTCAGGGAAAGAGCACTATGGGATGGTACAAAACTTATTATGAGATGTTTAGGGAAGACAAAAGCCAATAAAAGAGGGACTAGGGTAGTTTGAGGAGGAACAACCATTAGTAAACACAGGGAAAAAAGGGGTTGGTCACTTGAAACAGATCGCTGGTCAGGATGCTTGTCTGACCATGCCCTGCACTGACCACTGCAGTCTGTCCTGTCTTCTTAAATTCCATTTCTAACTCCTGGGCAGGAAGCTCTGGGTGTCTGTGTATTTGGAAGTTTCAGTGCTTGCAACTGGAGAGGGGACCATGAGTCATAGGGGTGCACAAGTCTGTGCTGCCAGGAACTCGGGAAAGTGGGGTGCGTGTATGTTGTGTGGGAATGTGTTGCAGTGTGTGCAATTGCTCACGAGAATCAAGCTGGAGTAGAAAAGGCTTGAGAACCAGGTATCAGAGCAGCCACAAATCTAGGGCAGACACTGGGGTGACTGGGGGGCCTGACAACTGGTTACTGGAGGAACCAGAAGGTCCCAGCTACAGGACGGCCTCTGGGATGCAAGGGTTGGCTACTGGTAGGGTTACAAGTCTGCACCAGGTACCAAAAAGACTCTTTGCACATGTGTGTCTGTGCATGAGGAAGCAGAGAGGCCATAGGTCAACTACTGTATATGCTGAGTTGTCTGAAGCTCCTGGGAGGACTCACAGTGTGAGCACAGGCACATATGGGTGTGCAGGAGCAGGGCTGAGCACCAGCAACTGGAACAGAGCTGTGAGCCATACAACAAGCCTCACATGCCCATGTGCTGGCAACTGCAGACTCAGGATGAGAGACCAGCAACTGCATAGACTGAGTGCCAAAGACCAGCTACTGGAGGCATCCATACTGTAGATGCGTATATTTATGTATATATATTCCACTAACAGGCTTTCATCCTGGCCAACCAGAAAGGTGAAACAAGGTCAGGCCATAGGTGCAGTCTGTGTTTGTGAGAGTGCTGTGGCTTCTGCGTTGATCTGTGTGGATGACCATGTATATATGTACATGTAGTGTCTGTATGCGTTCACATGTGACTACAGGGAACACATGCTCAGCCTCGCTACTGGCTAGACCTGGGGACATGGAGCTGCAGCAGCCTTCCCCTCTGTCAGGCTAGCAGATTCAGCAGCTCCTAAGAAAAACCACTTTGATCTTTCAAGGGCCTAATTCCTTTCCACTTACACCATGCGTATGCCAAGCATTTTTGTCTGATAATGCTTCTTACAAATATAAGCCAATGCCATCAACATAAAATTCACATTTAAACACAAAAATAATTTATTCACTAAGAAAAGCTGTAAGATAAAGTTCCACTGCTTGCTGACTGTCAAGTTTACTTTAAATCCTTTTGAAGGACAGTTAAACATAGCACCTAGAAATATGTAAAACCTCTAAACTTCATAGACTAAAGGAAACATCTCCACCACTCTAAAGAATAACTGTGTCATTCAGGAGTGCACTAACCCTATATAAAAATAATGATCTACTGCTTTTAAAAATATTTATGCTATTGTGAATGACCCAAATTGAAAAAAAAAAAACAATGCCAAAACACTATTTTTGTGGTTATTCACCTGTATCTAAGTTATGAGGAGTTCTGATTTATGGTTCTAGTTCAAGCCAATCTACCAAATATGTTTCTGGTTAGTTTCAATTTATTGCAAAACTGAAGTAGTCCAGAGGTTTTTAGTAGAGATAGCAAATCTTAGTAACAGTATGCTCAACACCTGGTATTTCACTAAAATGTAACCACTTCATGATAAAACTATAATAATATGTTTGCTTATGGTATTTGCAGATAGGAAGATAAAAGGGCAACCCTCTCTCTTTACAAGAACATTTGTTTTTATAGACATATAAAACCTGCAGTTACACTAGTATTTGTATGTGACCACATATTTCATGTACAATAGGAATCAGACAAATATAGTTAATAATAATATATTCAGTGTCTATATTCCACTACAGCCTGAAGTTGTATTCATTTTAGACACAAACAACATTTGCCCATGCAAATGGGTATGAAGTAAACTACATGATCTATGTAGCTGTACCACATATTCAGCCATCTCCGCCCCGTTCTTTCCTTTGTGCTCATTAAAGGGTGATGCTAAAGAAAAAGCACTCTTTCTTGAGCTAATCAGATACTTTCCAAGGTATCTTTCCTTTCTGACATTCTCATAAGCCTGCTCTCTTTCTCTACCCAACTTCCTCTAAAACATGGAAATACATGTCTTGCATACACCTTCCCTTCCACTCACCTCTAACAATGCATCAATTCTGATTTAATACAGAACATGCTTAAAAAACACTGTACAGGCAAAATAGCTTCTTCCAAAAATACAGGAGCATCTCTGTTGCTCTTTCTCATTTTATGTATTTTCACTCTGGACCTAGTGGAACTGGGCTGACTTACTAAGTTGATTTATTCTGCCTTCAGTACCCCAGGACAGTGGCCATGCCCCACGCACAGACCAGGAGCCCGCCTGCATCGAGAGCCGCTCCCGCAGCTCCGCAAGCCTGGCCTCTGAGGGTGCCCACCGTGCACAAGCCAGACCCTGCTGCTGCTGGGACAGAAAAAAGGCAAAAAGTACCTGATGTCAATTTTGGGGAGTGAAATGGCATGTGCAGGCTAGCTCATCAGGGGACGGCTGGATAGTCAACGTAGTAACTTATACGCTGTGTCTGTGTATCTCATAAAACTCTCCTATAAATGCATCCATTTCCTGTATTGTATTTACTGTTTTTTATCCTTAAACTATTATTTCCACAGTTACAGAGCCCATATTCTTTCACATATATTAACACTACTGTTATAAATAAATTTAGGCTCACCAAGATTTCAAACCGAATTCCAAACTTATTGAATAGAGACAAGCAAACAGCGCTGGATGAGCCAGGAGTCTCCGCTCCACCAAGACACACACCCACATAACAAAACTGAGTCTTTTTATAGTGTAGTTCTTTTACATATTCATGAGGATGGGCGTGAGTAAAGTTTCCTGGGCTTTCAGTAAAGTTTTCCTGGCTTTCCTCAGGTTTCCATCATGGAGGGGAGAATGACTCAACATAGGGAATAACGCAGTCATAACAAAGGCTGATCACAGCATAGTCCGAACATACTGCTGTCTGGTTTGGTGACGGAGGCCATCTTTGCTCCTTTCTTTAACAACAGCAACTGGTCTAAACAACAAGAACTATGTACATGACACCTTATTTCCCTGAAACCTGTGGCTACATAAAAAAGTACAAAAGCATTTAAGAGTTCCATACTTAAGAGAGTTGCATTTTATCATTCACATGGGCAGGAATCAGACAAACATATCTCACACTACATATAACACAAGCCAAATACCTGTGAACTACCCTCCCCACTTTGACAACTGAGCTGACTTTGAAAGGGCAAAACCAAACAATGAAATCACTTGTGGTCTGAAATACAGTATGAGAATTTTTACCCCGAAGAGCACCTACTGTATCAGCACATTGAGAGCAGTAATACCTGCCACAGAACAAAACTGCAAACTCTACACAAACAAAAAATCTAAGTGTGAATAAAGGGGTTAGATCCACATTCTCAAAGCAATTCAAAAGACATTGACACAACCGCATACGTATCCTTAAAATAATTTAATGTTATTTATGCAAGTCAAAGTACAAAGATGCTGTGAAATTGAGCACGTCATCAACAGAATTGAAATCAAACTGTGGTTCTTGAATCTAAACACTATAAGTCACCTTCATTAACACATGAAAAACCTTGGGGGAGTAACATATCCAGTGAGGAAAAAGATCATTCAGAATAAAAGAGTTTTTAACAAATAATTAAGAGAATTCCTAACCCAAAACAAATATCTGAAGTTTTTTTTCTGTACTACATGTAACTTCATATTAATCTATCAAAACCTATATAAGAAATCCACAATTACAGAATAAAGAATGAAACAGCACAGTGCGAAAACACAGAAAGGGCTAAAACTGCATAGTCTACAAGGTCAAAAGGGACCTCTGTAAGCACCTAGGATGGCAGAGATCATCCCCAGCCAAATGGGGATTTCCACAGCCACAGCTAGGTCACATCCTCTAAGACCTCCCAGTAGACCCATGCTTGCTTTGTTTTTCTGCAGAACAGAATCCACTGAATTTCATCTAAGTGTAACTAAACCTTGCCCTAAGTGTATGGTTTATGAGAACATACTTTTCAGAACATAACTCAAACTGGATGTGCTCACTAGTATTTATTATATGCCCTATGTGACATATTGTTAAGTACTACATAAAAACAGACATGGAACTGCAGTGAAATGTAAAATGTGACAGTAATATATTTATTGTTATATTACTGAGTCACCTCATCAGAGCAAATATCAGACATAACATACTATACAAAAATAGCATATAGGAATCTGCTCTTAATGAGTCAGAGCAGTATGCTGGTATCTGCAGATGTCTTGCATACATCCTCATGCTTTGTAAGTTTATTAAACTGCCTCATGAAACCCAGAACTGGGGGGCAGGAGGGGAGATCCTAAACCCTAGACACTGCTGTCGAATCACACCGTTCCAGAATTAGAAATGTTCTAGTTTTTGCTTTATGTGCTCTACACACACTTCACAACATTTTCCCCTACTCTCTTACAGTCTTTTCAGAATTCAGTCCTCAGACACATTCAGAGCTAGCCTATCTACCCTCTTCTCAGCCCTCCCTCAGGAGGTTAAATAAGCCAGGCTCTTCCAGTCACCTGTTATCACTACTGTGACAAAGCACAGGTGTGGAATACACACTGAAGTCTCCCTACAGCTTTATTTTCACAAATAGGCCGTTTCTGTAGACACCCTGAACGATTTCTAAAGTGACAGAAGGTAAGAGCAAATATCCTACCTCACTGGTCAGTCAATCTGACAATTGGTCAGTCAATTTGCTAGGAATTGCCATCATCAAATACTACACTGTACACTATGTATTCTCCATATTCTAACAATTTGCTTAAATATTAAAAACTACAATATAAGTTTCAAATATTTTTAATGTTTTAAAGATATAAGTATCAACATTTATCAGAGCATCAAGTCCAAGAATCCAAGGCAGAACATTATTTTAATATATCCCTTCAAACAAACCCCATGAATGATTTAAAGTACTATTTTCCAACTGTTACAAAAGTAACATTTCTGTTTGACAAGTCAGTTCTCTGGGAGCTTCTCCAAGATGGTCATGATGTTTTTAACCTTTGCTCTATTTCACCCTTTAAAAAACTCCATGTTTCTAACAAAGCGTAATATCCAATAAATAGACGTTTTGTCTTTTGCTCCTCAGGAAGCCTAGAGTAATAATCTATTATTTTCCATTAGAGAGTATCTCTATTTCTCTTCTACTCCCAGATGCCTGGTTGTCATTTTAAAAAAGAAACGAGTTTTCATAACACATTATGTGCAGTTCCAAAGGGTTCAGGGAAAGACCACAGCAGTATCCTGCTTTCATAAATCCTGATGCTGTGTATAGGTTTGTCATCAAATGATCTTATGTTAAAGAAAAGATGGAAGCATTTACCCAATCATATGGAGGTAATAACTGCAACTTTAAAAAGTAATTTTAAGTGTTCCTGACTATACCTTCAGGTAAGAGACAAAAAAAAAAGGTAGGGTTTTAATGAAGAGAAAATAATTTTATTCCTTCTTTGTACAGAAATTCCCAGAACACAACTTAGCTACCAGAAAATATACTCCAATGCATAACCAAAGCACTGACTCCTGAGTGCTTGCACACTAGATGCAAGAACTCATTGCCTGGGAAAATAGCTAGAGTAAGTATTTGTATCTGAGGGGACTTTTTAGGCAGTTAGCTACAATATTAATCCTTATGCAAAAATTTATTTAATCATCAAAAAGAAAGCTTTCTACTACAATGTACTTCTGTCTCAAACACATGTAATTATCATTAATGTAACTTTTTCATGTATGAAAAATGCTGGTAGCCACTGATTTTTTTATTTTATCTGGTTGCTCTTCAACAGCAGTGGGAATAAATTTCAGCATGCATATTACAATGCTGTCAATTGCTAACACGCTGCCTAGAGTTCCCACAGTTAGAAAATTAGTAAAAAGTCCAGTAAGGTCCTTGTGATCCAGAAATAATTCACCTGTGGTCAGTGGTAATCAGTGTTAATTTGGTTTACATCATGTTGATGTCACACCACAAGATTTTCCTCAACTACTGGTACAAACAAGTGTCGGGCAGCAAACTGAAAAACAGTCATATGAAGAATTTATAAATGTGCCTATGCTTTCCATTATTAGGAGCAGAACATGCGTTGACATCAGCACAACTGCCTCCAATCTGGTAGATGAAAACCTGAATAGATCATAATTCAGATGATCAGGACATGAGAAAACTCAAGAAACCACTAAACTGAAAACAAACAAAAAATTTTTCTTCAAACTATATGTTAATTAATGTGCCTCCCTCCCCCAACTATTCAAAAAATATAAAATAATTCTATTTTCATCTGTTTTAATTTAGACCAGGCTACATGTTTCAAAGATCAAAATTAAGTCTGGAATCTTTGATTAGTGCTTGCTGATAGAGTTGTCAACTCCTGACTTTTCAAACTGAACAATGTAAAAAAAAAAAAATTTATTTCATTCTTGTAATTACTGAGATGCGAACAACATTAAGGTATTGATCGATTTCAAAATTATCATAAATCTTAATACCTAGAAAAGACTCATTTACTAAATAAAGGTCAAACCTAATTGCAACATTGATACCTAGGCAAAAAACAGCTCCTACTACTTCCTAATACTATTCATATATTCAGTTTAGGTCAGTCAGTCCATTTTTGTGCATTTTTTTTCCTACTCACCACACTATCTTGCATCATAGAGCGCACAAACTGTATTCCTTTGGGATGAAACTAAACCAAAGGATATGTTGCAACTGCTAATGGACCTCCAGTTCATAGAACCAAACCAGAACTAGTCCAAAGTAAAACCCTTTGAAATGTCATGTAATACAAGTGCTAGCTCCTCAGCAACAACAGCACTGCTCTGCTGTTTGCTCCTATTACACCTCACTATCTGCTAATGTAGAAACAGTCCAAATAAGCAGTATGGCAGATCTGGTATACTTTCAGTTAACCAGGATTTAATAAAATAATTGCATGGATTTTGATTCAGTCTCACATTTAGTTTGAGCAACAGTCTGAATTTTGAAAACTAAGACTTTGAACTTGCTTAATTAAGAAGTGTAGCTTTGGAAGAAGGAACAATCACTATAAAAGTTCTCACCAATTTACTCTGCATTTCATCTTCGTTTTCCTCCTTTAGAATCCCCTATCTTCCCCCTAGATATTCCTTATCTTCTCTGTTCTGTTCTTTTGAGAGTTCCAACATCCCAAAGTGAGTCTTAATTTCATAACAAAACAAAAAAGATATGGAAAAATCTGGAAAAGTTTTGAGTGCTTATTATAATAAATGCTACCAGAGATATGTATAACGAGACAGTAGCCTAGAATGACAATATATTGCAGTACAGTACCATTTGTTTGCTTATCACTTGTGTGGATAAGAAGCGGTGAGGAATACTGTCTTCACAGCTCATAGTTTACAAGAATTCTAAAGAAAAGCAGTCATACAGAAGACAGATGTGGTTTACAGTATGCAGCTATTATTCATGAAAGTAAGTATCAATAGTGAACCATAATAACTATGTTGCCAGCTGATCTGAAGAAGATTCTTTATTTAGAATGTGTTTAAGATAGGATTTTTAGTATTGTGGCTAATAAAATTACCATGTGAAGTGAGTTTTTACTTAAGAGCAAAATCCTTCTCAATCAGAACTAATGCATAAAAACATTTCAAACAATGAAATTAAGCTATATATGGGGTCCTATTGATTCTTTTATTATTAGCAAACAGTCCTTTCAAAATCTATAAAGTCTATTTTAGTACTGGATGATATGCAAATTCCATGTGTCACACACACAAATGGACGATGGTTTACTTCTGTCTTCTGCTCTTCTCTCCAGTCTGTGGAAACAATGTAAGCTTACTAATCTTCAACCTTTTATTCCAATATCTATGGACATTCTTAGCCTCACAGCAAGTTTTAAGCATTTCCACTTCTTACTAGATTTTTATATGCACAGACAAGTAAGTCTGAAGCATCTTTTACTGACAGCGAGTTTGAGACAGTCATCTCCCTAGCTAACTTAATGTGATACATGTGGCAGCAGGTCCCTTCCCCCCACAGTATCTTAGCAAGTAAACCTGAAATATGGTTTCTAACTAAGGAAGAAGACAGGGAGAAGGAAGAGGAACAGCAAAGCAGAAAGAAGCTTCCACAAGACAAGGAATTTGGTAAATGTACTTCCAGTGCTAGTACAGATGCTCAGGAGAACTTACAAGAACAGTATCAACAGGTACTGATTTTAAGGGTTTAAATCTGATGATTTAGTAATTATAGTCTCATATATACTTGAGAGCAGTGAACATGGCTCTCTATTCAAAGATGACTGAGCAATTTTAACAGAGCAGACAGCAGTCACAATGGAAGAGGAAATTTCAGATCCATCTCTTGTTCTTTACTAAAAGATACACCTTAGTGAAATGGCTTTGTTCAAATCCTACTGTGTATGCAGAGATTGCTGCAGAGGAGGCTGAGGCACCTTTGCCTAAAGCACTTAAACTTCCCAATTTCATGTATACATTTTGCCCTGACATGAGAAGTCATCTCTGTGAGGTGACAGGTCCTATTTTCTGCATAAAAAAGCCAATGCAGTTGCCATAGATTTGGCTGGGAAAAAGGAGCTATATAAAACCAGTATATAATGTGTAAGACAGGGCTGAGAGGAGCCCATTTGTCGCTACTAAAACATTTAAAAGATCTCATTAGTGCGGAGTCATCCAACTTCTACAAATTCCTTCAAATCTACTGAATATCTATTATGGGAAGATGATCATACTCACCTTTCAGCATTACAGTGTAGGTAACATTTAGTTTCAGTAGTTAATGGGCTGGACATCAATTTTGCTGATAATAAAGCCTAGTAATAGTCAAAAGGGTTCTGATACCTTTGCAGAATGAGAAGCAAGGGCGTATCAGAAAGTTAGAAATCAAACAAGTAAAACAAAAAGCTAAGAGAACAGCTGGAGGAAAGCAAAGATAAAGCAGAAGTCAAATCTATAAACTCCTGCAACATGACCTCAGACATTCAAGACAACTCTGAAATACATTTTCAAAATTAATTAGTAATTTCGTACACTCTTCCTTAAACACATTCAAAAGGTTTGATGATCAGAACTTAGAGGCACCTCACCCTTCAACAGACCAGAGTTCAGAACCATTTCAGAAGTTGAGGACCCAAATATTGAGACCCCAAAATGAGTAGTTGAATTTTAAAATGCAAATCCTAAAAGAAATTAAGCATTATGAAAACAAACCATGGATATCAGAAAACTAACAAATGCAGATGTTAATATGGATAAGGAAGGGAAAATAGTAACTTTATACACTGACCACTTAAATGCACACACTTACTAGAGACAAGGTTTTTATACTTAAAGCTCTACCTCATAGCAGAAATGCAGTTTTATGGACAGACTTGGAAGTTAAGTATACATACGAACATTTTGGATGATGTTACAAATAGAAGCAAAACAAAGGCAAGGGGGGAGAGAAGAAAGGTTGGATAAAATGAAGATCCAACTAAACTTTAAAGAGGAATCTGAAAATGAGAGGAAGTCTGAAACACTACATTAATCCATCAATTTCATTTCTGTCTTTTAAACAAGAAATCTAAATTGTGCAAGGTACAAATATGCAAGTTTAGGAGAAACTTCAACTAGTATGGTAATATCTAGGTGTTCATTCTCTAAATGCTAAATATTGTTTAAAGGCAGGGGGCAGGGGAAAGAAAAGGACAAAGAAATCTTGTTTCCATAATTTTCTATTCATAAACCGGAGATAATACAGGGCTTTTAGTAGTTACTACTGGTAGTATCATGTGACTCAAACAGAAAAAAGCATCACAAGAGCAACACATACTGTGTACTATGATGCTCCAAAATTCTGGACAAGGATTTGTGTGGTTTCAGGAGGCTACCAATAATGGCTGGAACTTCCTCACTCTCTTTCACTGCAATGTTCTCTAATTACTCTAATTTTTTCTTTCCAAGAGAGACCCCCTGCAGGGGCTTCACTTCTTTGAGAAAGTAAGAGTGCCAGATACTCCAGGTACCCCACCAGCATCTCTGTCCTTGCCACAGGGCAGTGCAGGACTCGTCATCTCAACAAGATACTTTCACACAGTCTATACCAGCCATGTGCCAGATTCATCAGTTTGCTGTGGAAAAAGTCTTTCTGATCAGTAAAATACTAGGAAGACCTGGGCCAAGTAGAGTGATGTATAAGATTAACATCACTGATGACATGACAGTATCTTCCTCGAGAGCTCTGGCATAGACTGGCATCTGATCTTTGTTCTACAAAGAGGGAAAAACAATGGAAAGTTCATGGAGAAGGTATTCCAGAGAGCCTTGCTTTTCATTAAGTCAACAAAAGCTTTCCTCTGCCTGGCAAGATAAACTCTTACATATTAAGGAACAAGCATTTTCAGAAATAAGATAAGCACCCTTCATGAGGCTATGGGACTTATTCGACATGAATAAATCCTTGCAGAAGAAAAGAAAGCTGTTGTTAGGAAGGAAACAGATTACACACTAACATTTTACTACCAAAAAAAAAAAAAACAAACCCTAGCTCTAATAACACTAGGAAATAAAATAATTTGAAGTTATGCATAAAACATACCTGTTCAAATTTAAAAGAGTTGTTCTTGATGTTGTAGAAAACCTTGCCATAAAGACAAACTATTGTAGATGTGGAGATGGATAGACAGGACAGGATGTTGCCCCACACTTCACTTAAATATAATCAATTAAACCTTGTTAAAACTGCAAGATCCAAAAACGAATCATCTGATCAGTCTCAGCTGGAAAGCAGCTTCCATGGCATGGGAAGCCATTACAGGAGGGAGAGAGGAAACAGGGTTTTCAGACCAGATTCTAGAATCTGAGCAAGTAATCTGAAAGTTGAAGCCTAAATATACAGAGCAGTTTAAAAATAATTCTGTTGCAGTGCATCAGCAACCCTTCAACTAAATTTTATAATCACAACATTGTTAACATGCACATGAGCTTTACAGTAGCAGCTTAGTTCAGACCTACTCCAAGAACCATTGGGAAATTTTAACTATAGATCTTGTTGTAGGTCAGGAAGAGAAATTACGCCTGTTCATCTGTGGAATACAACTAACAAAGAATAAAATAAGGAAAGAACTACTACAGCCCAAGAAAAACCTAGACACATTTTTAGAGTTGTTTCCATCATAGCCTGATAGTATTTAAAAATGTCAGTTGAGGTATGGATGTCAGAATTCATCATGGGAATAGTATAAAAACAACAACACAAGAATATTTAAAGCAGCTTTTGGACAACAAAACTTCACCTAGCTTCACTCCAGCGTCGGAAATCAGATGTGGAAGTAGAGCCAGGAAGAACTTCAGAAAACATTAATTCACCCAGAAAGGGAATGCATGCCTCACTGGCAAAATAAGAAAATAAAGATACAGTCTACAAATTCCCTGGAAGTAGTCTCTCACAGATGGCCAAAACACGAGCAGGAATAATTTGGAGACAGATCATTTCAGATGGGAATATGGTGATGGCTTAACACATATACATTAAAATTCAAGCAATTACACTTTTTTTTTCTCTCTCTCCAAAACTTTAACAAAGAAATCTTCCATATTATTGAAATAGTGCAATGCTGCCATCAGTACAGCCTAGGCAATTAAAAATAACAGATTTTCAAAGGACATATGCCATGTCTAACAACAATTGGCACTTTGGCAACAGATACTGCGGCCATGAATCTAATGACATAATAGAATAGAGCTGAGATATGCATCAAGTGGTTTTTCAACTTTATAGATGCAGCAGTTAGGATACTAAGTTACAGTCAATTTGTGTTGGAAGCAGAAAACCAGAGCCTTCTGTAAGCATGATCCTGTAGCATAACAAAGAGACTGAAGTTCTGAGGCACAGACCACTAGCACAGGCCTGCTGGATTTCTGATCATTTTTGTTCCTGCTGTGCTTCAGGAAACAGGATTTTGCAAAATCATTTGAAATAAACAAGAAAACAACAGTAGGATGCTCCTAACATTTGTCACCTATTTTCACATTAGTCAAACTGGAAATTGCAAGATTGACAAAGAAACAATATTATGAAATTTAATGAAGACATTAACTAAGGCAAGTCAAGCAACATAATATAGAGGTTGTCTATGTACAGTTCCACACTTCTGACTGTACTTGCTTCTTTTAAACTGATGGTAGTAACTAAAGTAATGGTCCTCAAACTCACAAACGAGCAATATTCCCCTTTATATGTAGGGATAGTTTAAATCTGTGAAACTTCATTTCTATGAGGTGGTACAAAATGTAGGATTTTGCTCAAAACAAAGCAAGCCTAAAAGTGAAAATACAGCAAATTATAATTACAACACTTCTGCAAAATGGAGGTCACACTTCACATCACCTATTGTTGATATATAAGTATGTAATACTCATTTTCATCATTCCAATACTCCATGGTATCAGTCTTAAAATCTTATTCTTACATTCTTTCTTGCATTTATCTTACATTCTTTCTTGCATTTTTTTACCTCCACAGTGAAAAGCACTAATTTGCTGTGTTTCTTCTGGATAATGTACACAGGATACCATTTAATCTCTAGGCTTTTCAGGAAAAAGTTTTTGGAACATAATGAATTGGCTGAGGGTGTACAATATAAAAACCCTCAAAGACAAAAAAGGGCATACTAGACCTGTTTCCATAAAAAAATACAAAGACTTCTGTCTTCATAACAATGTCACTATCTCAGGCAATTAAATAGCATTAACTACATCTAAAACAGTATTTCAGACAAAATCTATCATTTTTCAAAAACTGTATTTTACTTGTTTTCTAGTCTTAAGTGTAACAGCCAAAAATGTAATCATGGTTTTCTTTTTTTTTTTTTAAGAAGATAGTATTTGGCACTGTTCTATCATTTCACACTCTGACAGCTTCCTTATTCTTTTCTGGTGTTTCTTAGGAAGGCCTAGTTTACAGAGCTTCTTAAACACTCAGAAATCTCAGAAAATTAAGAAAATTGGTAAAAAACTCAGGGAATTTTCTTCATGGCTATGTTCTAGCTTACGAGTTTTGGTTAATATTCATTAAATTGCTATTAAATATGCTTTTCAGCATGAACACAATACTGACATCTATTGGTGACCAGAATTATCGATTAGTTTCACATGAAAAAAAAAAAAAAATTAAGTACACAGTGAAAGAAAATAAATGGAAAATTACTTGTAAAGATTAATGTAAAGTAAATATGAATGTCAGTGATTTAATCCATTTTAAAGTAGTGCAGATATTCTAGTTTCATTAAAAAAACCACAGATTTAGCAGCTGGCTGCCACTTCTAATTTTAGAAGAGCAGAAACTAATAACTAATGAATCCTTATGGACTAAACAGCTATCATTTCATTCTGTAACAACAGGCAAGTGAACCTGATGATTCAGCTGATCCAGTCCTTTGTTTCTATACAGCACTTGTTCTCTAAAACACAAGGATTTAACGTCCTTTGCCAGAAAGTAATAATTTCATATATATTCTTTTTAATGAAAAACGTGACCGTAAAATGTGCAGGACTTCAGAGAACTTTTGTCCCTTCTCCATAATTAGTATTATTGGGTCATGCCTCATAGTGGCCTACAGTGGAATTGCGAGTTGACAAAAACTACCAAGACATATCAAGTACATGCTGGCTATGCTCTTTTCTTCCCCCTGTACATTTCCTCTTTTCCCAAATTTCAGGTACAAGATTTTAGGTCTAATGTATTTCTATCACTGCTTCTCCAAGATGCCATGTTTAAAAGGTACCTCCTAATACTGGAAAAGCATTGCTATTTCAGCATTCGCATAAATGAATCTCCTTAATTAGACAATGAAGTTTTCTAAAAGCCTGTTCAATTTGCTCAAAGCAGAACTACTCACAAGTACAACTCTTTGATAACAAAAGATTTTACCTCTCTCCCATAAAACATGCCTATATTCCTAACTCACTGAAACTATTTATACTTCCACTTACTGGTCTTTTCATCATTCATATTTTGCAACATCAATTACAGAACTCAACTAAACCCCTTGTTTTTAACAACTGAAGCCATAATCCTCTCTGCACACACTGTATCTGAACACTGGTCTCAATCCCAAAGAGGACTCTGAAAGAGTAGAACTTCGCAGAACAAAGTCTGTTCACATGACTGATTTCATTAAGGGATTAAAACCTGCATTTAGAATGTATTCAATTACAACAGGTCTGACAAACTTGGATAAATGGAGCCTAAAACATCCAGGAATCTGATTTAGGCACTCCAAGGCCGAGATACATAAGACAATTTAAATCAGACTTGTTTTTCCTTTACCACAAAGAACCTGGAATTGAAAAATAGGTCAAATAACCTCCCAGCAAGCTATTTCATATCAGGGGATGTATGCCCATCTTATTTCTTATTTTTATTAAAGGCAAGGAAATTTTAACACTGTTTACGTACACTTAACTTGCAATGTATGTCTCTTAAAAACCTCTCTAGGCTGAAGCTTTGTAGGGTAAAATTTCATAGAGTGTTGAGTCAAAACCAGACTTGTACAACACGCAGCTCCCAGGCCAGCAGGTGAGAGGCAGAAAGCTCAGTCTCCAGTGGGGTTTGGCATAGCAACAGATTCACCAGCCTTGCACAGGGTGAAGGCCAGGAACCAAGCATGGCATGATGTGTTAACGGATATCTGGATGAAGAGTTCAGGCCTTCATACTGCATTGTGGTCAGTGGGTGCCAGGGGAGCAAGGAGTAGTTAGGGAACGGACTGCACTGGGGGAGGGAGTGAATACCAACATGGGCAAGAGTGCATGGAAGACTACTGCTGTCATAAGTAGGGAAACCTGTGCTAGGATTTTAATGTCCACCCACATTGCTGCTCTACTGCCACAATGCTACAGTCGTGCAATGAAATTCCAAGAAAATCTATATTACAGCACCTTCATTGGCTCTAATAAAATGTATTCACCTAAAATCATGTTATTACGTAAATTAATTTAATGAAAACCGACACTAGTCATATTGGAAAACTATTCTTTGAAGTCTATTTCGTTATCACTTTTGCACCGAATGTCATCTAAACAAAACCAACCGTTTATACAAAAAGGTAGCTAGTTCAAAATAAAATTATTTAGTGACAAACAGAAAATACCCACTGAAACAATTTTCTTATAAGCACACAGAAGACAGTTGACAAAAGGAGTAAAACGGATTTGAAAAAAGGCACAATAGAAAAATTATATTTTTAGTAAAATTAGAGAAAGCATTCATAACAAGATGCAATCTATAGTATCTAAACATACCTTTCCAAGGTCTGAAGCCTGTTTTAAAATATCTCTTTTTAGGTCTTCTGCTCTCTTGGAATGAAAAGAATTACTTTGACTCTGGATGATAAACACAATTTCTTTTAATTCTGTGAACCAGAAAATAAGAAGATTTAAAGACAAAAGAAGTTACTTTCAATTTTGCTCCAAAGCTAGTGAGAACCCAGGTGTGTGCATGTGAATCTATTACATAGCAAGCTATGTCTTTAGTTACAGAAACATTTAATGAAATAGTAAAAAGACGTAATTTAACATACACACACAAATTCCAGAACAGTCCTTATAAGGATTAACATATAAAAAGTGTGACATAACTAGAAGACTTGAAGCAGATCTTACACCCACAGTTAACAGTAGCCACATTCATGAAGCTGCTTTTTCCTCTATACACCAGCAATCCTTATAACCAGTTACAAAGTGTTAGTCATAGACCAGCATCTCCCCCCACTAGGCAATGCATGAACATGAAATGGAAAAGATGATTCCTCAAGAGAGCGCTTAAAACCATACCCAGAAACAAACATCAAATATAGAAACACACATGAGGACAATGAGGTAATACTCTTTTATTTAACAGCACAGCGTCAACACCTCACCTGTCTTCACAGCGTTAAAAGGCACTATAGTTAAGAACTTTCAACAGGGTAGCAGACTGATAAATTTAAAATCAAATAATGAAGTAGCTTTGCAAACATTTATGAATAGAACAAATTGCTTACGGGAAAAATACAAGTAGGTGATGAAGTAGATACAGCTAAATTTTCTTGATGATAGTAGATAGAATAACCCTGCAGCACTTTGAAAGCGAAGAAACCAGGCAGATTTGATCCCATCCAGAAGCAGAACACAGCAGAGGATCAACAGAGAATGCGAAGGTGAAAGGAAGAGGAAAGGACAGATGCCTTTTCCAAAATTCTTACAAATTTGACCTATGCTGTATAACCTACCCAAGTCCATAACTAAGTACCAATCAAGGTACAAGATGCGGAGAACTGCACAATATTGCAGTTTCTGTTTGTTTGGCCAGAAAAGGAAGAACTTTTCAGATACTATGCAGACAGTGTGCAGTCAAGGAAACTCAGAATATAACAACTTAAGAGATCCAAGTCAATGACCAGCAAATTACTGTATAAGGAACAAAAAGAAGTTAGTAATGCTGTTTTCCAGTGTTCAAGGAGATAAGCAGAGGACTTGCAGCGACAGAGGACATTGAGAACTGCATTTAAATTCTGTCACTCAAGATGACAGATCAAGCATAAGAGACAGCAGATTGTAGTTAATTCAATGAGGAGACAGCACAGAAAAGGCTGCTGAGCTAACATTTACAGATGACATCACTCCAAGACAAGACAGTACCAAAAGAAAAGAAACTGAAGTCCCATGGGATCTGTACAGAATGTCAAAAAATGTGGAGAAGGAATTAAGTGCACACCAATAAACTTATATAGGTAACAAAAAAAGATGTAGGAGTCAAACTTCAGAAAAGCCAAGCTTCAAGACCACCATCTTTAGCAACTTCATGAAAGCTGACAGAGAAAATAAAGATACAAAACCACTAGGAGAGCTTTCTAAGAACACTTTCTGGTATTCCATTGAAACCAAACTTTTGGTGAGATTCAGGAGATGTCAAATTGAAGACAGTTCAGGATGAAAGTGCAGTAGAGAACTAGAGTCATGACTGACTGAAAGCTGCCAGATTTTACTACAAGCAGTGTCTGTGGAGACAAACACCCCAAGGATGGAGGACCTTAGAGGAAGCACATGAAGCTTTTTGTCAAGCACTTTAATAAATCTGCAGCACAGTATAAATTCAAGGTTTACATCATGCAATATTTATTTTTAAAGTGTATATTCTTGCATCGTAGATCAAGTCAACCTAAGAGAATCTAAGAGATCCTAGTGTCACATCCAGATATTGACCTGTAGGTTAAAAATGCTAATTTGACAAATAGAGTAGAACGAGTGAGGAACAGTGGAACAAAGATGAAGAATAACTGTCCAAAGAAGGAAAGTAGTCTCAAGGAAAAAGAGTAAAACTGAGCACATGAAGAACGATCACAAGAAAAAACAGTGACAACAAAAAGAACATTAACCCCAGATGTCTGTGCTAAAATTATGAGATTAACATTTCCAAGACCTGAGGATCAATTACATTCCTTTGTTCCTCTGAACAGTTACTCATTAATTTAGACCTACAACAGCTCAAAGCTGCAGTTAAATGTTTTTCTACTTTTCCTCTGATATTCTTTTCCCTCAATTTATTAGCTTATTCACAAAGACAAACTCTGAAAATGTCAAACTGTGTAAGGTTTCTGGTGATAAAGTTGCAGAGATGGCATAAACATTGACATAGATATCAGTTTTGATGTTACATTTTTCCCACGCAGTGTTCCTTCGTGCTCTGACCCACCAAACAAACTGCTTAAAAAAAACCTACGCACAATAAAAACTTCTGAATAGCAGCTATTTGCTATCTAGCAGAGTCTTTGTTAGATTTCCTGTGCAAAAATTAGAATTAGTGCAAAAATTTTAATTATTTTTCAGTGAGAGTCAAAGGGCTAAATCTACATGCACAAAACTGAAAATATCCTCAGAGATAAAAAGCAAAAACTACACTGCTTTATATAATTACTGTTTTAGTATCAGTACACTGACAGATACACAAGCAACTGAATTACATCCAGTTTCATTTATGGTACATTTAACAACAGCTGTAATATCCTGCAATAGAATACTTTTTAAGAGTAATCTAACACCTACTTTGGTGTTACTGCTTTAATCTAATGGAAGGAGTTTCCTCTACTATAGCACTTTAAAATAGTTCATAAAAAGAAATATTCACTGTATTAAAGTGTCAACAGAAAATAGGTACAATTTTAAACACATAAATTGTTTCTCAAGCTAAGAAAGTCAACCAAACAAGACAAAGAATGGAGACTTTTTGAAGATTAATATCCAAACTAGCTACTGATACAGAGTCATAGAATCACAGAATTGTCTAGGTTGGAAAAGACCTTGAAGATCATCCAGTCCAACCATCAAGCCAACATTAACAGTTCCCAACTACATCATATCCATCAGCGCTGTGTTGACTCTACGCTTAAACACCTCCAGGGATGGGGACTCCACCACCTCCCTGGGCAGCCCATTCCAACGCCCAACAACCCCTTCTGGAAAGAAATCCTTCCTAATACCCAGTCTAAATCTTCCCTGGTGCAACTTGAGGCCGTGACCTCTTGTCCTATAGCTTATTACTGGGCTAAAGAGACTCATCCCCAGCTCTCTGCACCCTCCTTTCAGGGAGCTGTAGAGGGCGATGAGGTCTCCCCTCAGCCTCCTCTTCTCCAGACTAAACACCCCCAGTTCCCTCAGCCGCTCCTCGTACGACCTGTGCTCCAGACCCTGCACCAACTCCGTTGCCCTTCTCTGGACACGCTCGAGTCATTCAATGTCCTTTTTGTAGCGAGGGGGCCCAAAACTGAACACAGTGATTGAGGTGCAGCCTCACCAGTGCCGAGTGCAGGGGTCAGATCCCTTCCCTGTCCCTGCTGGCCACGCTATTTCTGATGATACACGGATACTTTATTTCTCTTGTTGTCTCATTTTCTCTTTCATTTCCCTAAGATATTTACATATCTGGAAAATATCTTCAATAATTTCAAATGCTGGAAAGATGATGCAAATTCACATTAAAAAAAAAAATTGGAAAACAGTAACACTGAAGACTTCCTGACTCTTACCACAATCATGGCTCACTGCTAAACAGAATGGAACCTTAATCAACTTTTAACAAGCCATTAACAGTAACAGGTTTTATCAAGTATACAGTGACAATGGGAAGGTAGAGGCAGGTGACATTATAGTGAGGGTATGCTACAGGACACCTGACCAGAGAGACTACGTAGATGAGGCCCTCTATAGACAGATAGGGGCAGCCTTGCATTCACAAACCCTGGGCCTCATAGGGACTTCAACCACCCTGACATCTGTTGGAGGGACAACACAGCAGGGCACGAGCAATTCAGGAGGTTTCTGGAAAGTGTCAATGATAACTTCCTTCTTCAAGTGATAGATGCGCCAAAGATAGGTCCTATGCTGGACAAGAAGGGGCTGGTAGGGAATGTGAAGCTCAAGGGCAGCCTTGACTGTAATGACCATAAAATGGTGGAGTTCAAGATCCTTAGAGCAGCAAGGAGGGTGCACAGCAAGCTCACTACCCTGGACTACAGGAGAGCAGACTCTGACCTCTTCAGGGATCTGCCTGGCAGAGTACCATGGGATAAAGCCCCGGAGGGAAGAGGCGTGCAAGAAAGCTGGTTGATATTCAAGGATCACCTCCTGGTTGAGAGAGTTGGGGTTGTTCAGCCTGAAGAAGGTTCCAGGGAGACCTTACAGCAGCCTTCCAGTACTTAAAGGGGGCCTACAGGGAAGTGGAAGAGGAACTCTTTATCAGGAGTGTAGTGATAGGACAAGGGGTAATGGCTTTAAACATAAAGATGGTAGTTATAAGGAAGAAGTTCTTCACTGTGCACTGTGAGGGTAGTGAGGCACTGGAACAGGTTGCCCAAAGAAGCTGTGGCTGCCCCATCCCTGGAAGTGTTCATGGTCAGGCTGGATGGGGCTTTGAGTAAACCTGGTCTAGTGGAAGGTGTCCCAGACCATGGCGGGGGTGGTGGAACTAGATGGTTAAGGTCCCTTCCAACCCAAACCATTCTATGATTCTATGATCCTATGCAAAATACTCCTTTGGATTACCACTAAATCAGTTCAAGACATAGCAATGGGGAAATACTGCTACTTGGAAGATAAGCATTACTGTATAATGACCAGCATGGATAAACTATCTGTATGATTTTTCTTTGCAAGGTTTGAAAGGTTTATTTACCACAAAAGGCTGTTTTAATCAACTCAAAGCTACTGAAAAAAACCCCAAACACATTCCAGGAAAAAAAGGAGGAAAAAATCTCCTAGAAGAACACATGATGATGATGATGATGATGTTGCCTGCTAGCCCTTCTCTACCACTCAGAGGTTAAAGCATTCACCAAGGATGAAAGAAACCCAAATTCTCATCTGTGAGGCAATTCAGGCCTGAATGTACGTCTTTAGTGTTCCAGGGAAGTCTCTTAATTTCCAGGCTGCAAGTATATTCTGAAGTGGGTTTTCCCAATTCCCTTCTATTGTTCTAGAAATGGAGAAGAGTGAAAATTACTCCTTAGCTTCCTAATTACCTAACTCTCCTGAAATAATGGGCATCTAGAACCATGTCTCTGACTCACTGAATGTTTAAACACATCATTAAAAAGGTAGAACAAGCATCAACAGAAAAGACAGAATTCCACAGTTATTTATATACTTCCCTGGAGTATGTGTAACATCATGCAAACCATTTCCACAAAAATTACAGTTATAACTATGACTTTAAAACAACCAGGATGAAGTCTAACCACTGGCCCCTAAAAGGTAAAAGAACATCCCTGACATCTTTGCTTTTTTTTTTTTTTTTTTTTTTTTCTCTAAGAACTGATGGAAATAAAATTGTTTAAGGCTAAATGGAATATTTGCACAATGAAAATGCAGTAAGTAAAAAATGTCTCATTATTCATTCAGACAAAAACTAAACTGTAGAAGCACTGCTGCTCTAACTCACAAACCAGAGACTACTACATAGGCCAGAAAACTCAGCTTCCAATTCAAGTTTAAAAAATTAGGTCACTTGCATATTCTGTAGGCCTTCCCCTCCTTTTATGTCAAGTCAAAAATCAACCTGAAACTCCAAGTCAGGATCTTTTAATTCTTATATTTTAAGCAGATTATTGCAGCAGTTATTGCAGCAGTTATTAAAAGTAGAGATAAGTCTTTTCTCATGCTAAGAACAATAATTTGTAAATGTGTATATATAATTATTGGGATCTTCCTGGGTTAAAGGTAGTGTATGCATACATATATATAGATATATATAGAGACACACAATCTCATCTGTGTGTATATGCTTACTTATTTACCATATATGCCATAAGCATTGTAATATATCTGTTTATAGTCTGCAGCATGAGAACTGAAAGCCATCCTAACTTCAAACACTCTCTCAATAGTTTAAGTATTTCTGATATTTCTATTTCCTGAATTTTACTAAACTGCTTACCTTAGTAACATCCAAAAAACCCTTGAAAATCAATTCCAAACATACCACTTGTTTACTTTTTGAAATTAAAAATAAGGGTATCCAGTTGTTCCACAAACTGCACACCCTTTCATTTTTGTATTACATGTTGTTTACCACTTCAGAACTCATGAAATGTCTTCACACTTATTTAACACACACAAAAAAAGTTCATCACCTACGCATTTACTCTGATACTAAAAACACCCCGTATTTAAAACTTGTATGTGGTGCTCACCTTTCCACCCAAACTTCCCTCACCAATTCCTAAAGAGCCTAGATAAAATTCAGAATAAGGCCAGGCAGTATATTAAAAGGATAGAACTTCAAAATATACTTTTGATCCTTTCAGATTATTGCATGTATTTGCAGGTAAGAAGTATAACATCACAATATTTGCAAGAATCAAATAAAAGAAAACAAGCCTCAAGACTACTTCATTCTTCTCTCATTTAACATACACATTATTCCTTGAGTTTCCAAAGAAGGCAAAATCATTGTACACTAGCCTGAAATAGCCAGTGCCTCACTTGAAGAAGAGATTTGCTTTTGTTATTCAGAAGCTGAAAATCCTGTTGGTGAGCAGTATAGCCTACCCTTTGGGAACAAACACACCCACCAACAGATTACCTATACATCCATCTGAAGGGCGAGACTTTTTCCATGGCATGGCAATGATGATCCAACACTGGTAAGACACACCACTTACCTTTTGGCTGGCCTATAACATATCCATGCATGAAGCACTTCGCACACCAGCCAATTAAGAAAGCCACATCACATTCTGGGTACAAAGCAACCATGGAAACATGTAAGTTCAGTCTTCTCTCTATTACACTTGTCTTCCCAGTGACAAGAATATGAAGATGTTGATACCTGTTTTCAAAGGCCTGACTAAGAACACTTAAAAAGATCTCTTAGAACCCTGAAAGGAAAACCACAAATGATAAATTTGCTTCCTTGGTACAAAGCTACAGCTTATTTATAAAGGAGAAAGATTTTTTTTTTTTATATATATATATATATAACAGTTTTAAAAAGAAGAATGAAAAAAAATTAGAAACTAAAGAATCATGAAGGACTTCATCCTCTGTTTCAAGTCCTTTCTTGATTTTACCCACAGAAATGGGTTAAAAGAGAATTAAAAAAAAAATATCTTTCTTAAGATGAGGCAGAATCTTGTTAAAAAAAGCTTGAGAACACAAGAGAGATGCATTACATTAGACCAATGGTACATTTAGTCCAGTACACTGTCTTTAACACTAGCAATAGGAAACACTATTTAAGAACACCGTAAGACCTTCCTTTTCTCTAGTGCTCCTCATATTCTAACAGCATCGACAACTACTGAATTAGGAAATGCCAGAAGATACATTGCTGTCTATTTATCTTACCATACATTTATGAACTTGTCCTCTCTTGAAACTGCTGGTATGGTCTGCTTCCATAACCTCCTGTGGCAGCAAGTTTCTAAATTTTGCTACCTGCTGCATAAAATACTTTTGCTTGTCTGCTTTAAAGTGATCTCCTACTGCAACAAACAATAGATGACAGATAGTAGTTACATCACTAATCTACCACTGTAACATCCCTAAATATAACTTTCCTAAGTAATGAGATATCAGAACTTATGAAAACATCACTGTCAAAAGTAAAAAAAAAAAAAAAAAAAGTCTGTCAATGCCTCCCTGGGTGTTTTATGAACTGAGACACAGCAGGTTCTACTGAAAGTAATAAAAGCAGCAACCAGCACCTGGCTGTGCTGTGAGATTCTACAGAAAAAGATGAAACAAAACAAAGAGGAAACAGAGTTTCTTTGCCACTTGATAAGGAAGGGTGAACAGGGAAACAGTAATAAAGCTTCTATAGAAATGTCTTGACCTTGCAATGGTAAAATGGGAGATTAATGGGACAAGTGACTTAATTTTATTTTCCACAGAAGTGGTTATCTGTGTTAGGGACAGAGCTTGCAAATAAGTCCAAAAAAAGCCAGTAAACAAACAAAAAACAGATCTTATCAGCACCACGCAGAGTTGTGTTACCAACTCCACTACAAGCTAAGCCTTCCCAGTGGTCAGCTCTGATGTCAGAATGAACTCATAACTATTCACAAACTGCTATAAGAGACATGGTTAAGCTGGCTCTTCTTAGAGCAGGAGACCCAAGCACTCAGGGTTTAGAAGAGCCCAAGTTCCTTCAAGAATTGAATGACTTTAATATAGCAGAGGCAGCACTAGTTTACAATGCAGAGATTGCAAGTCTTTATCTCAGGTCTGTAAACTTTTTGCTGGAAGGACATCAGATTTATTTTCAGAAAAGGCAGAAGCTTGCAGAATTTTTATTCTCATAATTTGTTATATGTCCAGTAAAACAATATTTTACTACTCATTATCCTCTTAATGTTTGACATGTTTCTTAAATAATTGCTTCTAGATATTAAAAAGTTATTGCAAGTTATATATAGTTATTACATGTACCATGAGAGCTTAGCAGAATGGTAACATTCAGCTTCATGTTAAATTTTTACAAGAACAGCTACTACGTATCATTAAATTTTATTTTAAAATATTGTGTACTACAAAAAGCAATGCATCAGTTTCATGGTGCAAGTGAACATTTTCAAAAAAAAAACCAACTACAAGAACTGCAAATACAAACGAAGATCAAGAAGTTCTGTTTGATGACACTAAATGAGAAAAAAAAAGTATTTGTGAATCAGCAATTAACTAACAATGCTGTTGAGCATTTAGGCATTGTTCACCCAGTGAACACAACATACTAAAAAAGGCAGCCACAAGTGAAAACATACAGACTATACAGTACCTACCTCTGCTTATTTTACTGATTGTTCCACTTTTTTCAGACTTCTGGAAGAAAGGAGAAAAAGCAAACTAAATATAAATGCAAAACCTCAAGTATTTCTATAGAGACATAAAGGGAGGCAAAACATTTATCAGATTGTAAATGCATACATAGAGGTTTTAACTCAAGAACTATTAACATATGATTTAATTAATATAATTAATATATTAATTATATATTATAATATATAATTAACATATGGTTTAGTTATTAATATAATTAATAATTAAAGTGGTAATTAAAATATTAACAGTGGTTGTGTTTGGGGTTTTTTTTAATACGTATCTCCTTAGCACAAAGTTTGGAATATGGAACTCTATAATACAAACACACCTGTCCAGTGTGTAAAAAAAAAGCCAACACACTCGTACTCATTTGATCCACTATCAAGCATCTATTGAAATACAATTCTTAAAGGAAGACTCAAAAGCAATTTATACAAGACAAATAAACATGAAAAGGTGGTTGTACATAACATGACTTTGTTGGGATTTACTCAGGTATCACATACATTTGTGATGGAATTTTAAGAGTGCTGAAGTACAGACAAGAGTGATACTGCATTTGCAGCATTAACCATGAAACTAAGTCACACACATAAAAATATCTTAGGAGCACATTCAACTGCTTCTAAATAACAGAGGCTGGGTGGAAGGCTGTTGTTTAAGAACTGCTGACTGGTAGAGAGACACACTGGAGAAGTAGCTCTGCACTTCCTACAAAAATTGAAGAAAGGAAAACAGAGCCTTGATTTATTGTGTAATTTCTCCCTAGTAACAGCACCTCAGTGTTTTGGTTTCTTCACAGGTAAAATCAAGATCATCTTTACTAACTGCATAAGGATCAAGATCATCTTTACTAATTGCATAAGGATGTTGAAGGACTTATACTGGTTCAAGTGCTTTAAGACCTTCAGATAGAAATGTCATACAAGGTACTCCTCAGTAACAAGCTTTTATATAGTTTTCCTACCCTTGTGACTTAATTCCTATTTATAAACACTTTTTTCCCCTCCCCCCCCCCTTTTTTTTTTTAATATCATATTCATTTAATCTTTTAGTCCTGCTTGCATCAGATGATCTCTACCTCTGCCCAGGTCTGTCTTTTACACTGAAATGCATAAGCTCCAACTTCCTTGGTAGCCATCTGTAAAACCTTTTCAAGAATGGCTGCATTGCATCCATGATCCATGCTTATGACCCTTTTTTTGCTGACTGGGTCAATAAAGCTTAAAGAAACTCTTGTAAGACAAGTTTTTTTGATGACTATACACATTATTGCCATCTTACAGCGTAATATACACGACATTCTAAAATAACATATATCATAAACAACATGGGAAGATTAATTTTCTATGCAAATAAAAAAGTATGTGTTTTGTGGTACACTGACAAACAAGTCCTCTTTTACAATTACCTTTATTAAAACACAAAAGAATTAAAAAAAAAAAAAAAAAAAAAGAAAAAAAAAAGGACTTTGGCCTAAAGAGTTCTAGGAGGCACCTCTGACTTCATCTGAGGGAAGATTTTGAAACTCTAAAATAGTAGGAAAGCCTTCATAAATTATATCCTACATAACAATGATAACATTAAACAGCTGGCTTGAGACAGTAGTGGAATTTGACAAACAGCAACTTACAAGTAATGAAAACAGAATGACATTATCTCATATCCCAGATACACTGCAGCAAATCAGCAGTTTGCAACAGGGATCTTTTTCATTTATGAAAATTACTCAGAGCAATCATCATCAAAACCAAAAATTATTTAGAAACATGGATCTGTCTGCATTTCATGCAAGATCACTAGATCTGAATAGCAGTTATAGATTCTAACTCTTGATTCATTCCAGTACTTTTATTTTATTTTCCTCCCTTAAATCTCTTATACATGCACTAATATCTGTTACAAATATATACATATATATATAAATAAAAATTTATAGATAGAAGCATGTTAAAGGACATATATGCATATACACCCAACATCCATTATGCTGTTTAATGGTAGGGCTAGCTCTGACCATCAATTCTTCTAATCTGTTAATTTGAAATTTCATATGCTTTACTTGAGGTGTGACTTGGGTAGCAACAGATAGTAATACTAATTTAGCAAAGAAGCAGCCACTTCGCTCTCAATATATTATGCATTTAACAAAATCAAGAAGAAGGAAAAACCTGCCTCTGAACTAATAAAGATTATATACTCAAAAACTACTCTCAACAGCAGTAACGCTATCAACTTGTAGAAGTTATGTGAAATCATCAAGGTTTCTAATGTACTCTTCAGCTGATCCAGGAAAAAAGAAAATAAATTGTTTTCTAATTTATAATTTTGATCCACAACAAAACCCCAAAAACCTAATTCTCTTAATAAAAATGTCCAGAAAAATCAGAAAATCCAGTGTAAGAAAGAAATCAGAAGTGTTAAGTATAAATTTATTCTAGTAATTCTAAGAATCCATAGGACAAATTAAGAACCTAGTAATACTAGAAGAGTAGTGTTGCATGCAACTTGTGTCCCATTAAAGGTCTCTTATATGCCATACAGAACAGACAGACATATGACATTTAGTACCACTGAAGTCAGTGATCAAGATAATCAATGTCACAGATGTTAGGCTTTCTGCTCTAGTCTCATCTAGATGATTTTATAATGTCTGTAAAACATTCCTGCTCTGGCAATTAAAATTTATTACCTGCAGCACTGGTAGTTCGGTCTCATCTTCTCCATCTTCAAGAACTACACTTACAGCAAAAGCTGAAAGAAAAAGCAGACTTTTTTTCATATTATAGGAGCTCATTTTCACACTTGATAAAGTTCTGCAGCAAAAGAAAAAAAAAACATTTAGGCAGATTTTCACATTAAATGATACTATACTGGTAGTAATCTTTATGAACATAAGACAGTCGATTCTTACAGAATTTATATATTTGCTGCCTGACAATTCTATTCCTGTACATCGCTGAGAAGATCACTCTTTGATGTAAAGCAAATTTATCTTGGCTTCAAGGCAAATAAATCCCATTACAAAAAAAAAAAAAAAAATCAAATCTGTTCAGTCCAGTATTTCACTTGACAACAGCATAATGTGCTATCACGTAGGAGACATGCATTCCACTCTATCTTTAGGTTAAAGTTTGGATTACCAAAGCTTCACTTGGAACCACAGGGACTGAGGAAATTTCTATCAAACTTGAAGATAGCTGTCATACGCTTTGAATGCCATCTCTGAAAAACAGTCAAACTTACTGATGTATAAAAAGCCCAAATAAAGATTTTAAAAAGAACAGAGACCACAAAGAGCTAATTTGCACAGACCTAGCATCATCATAAACTTTTTACACTGACACCACCCTGTGCATACACTTCTGGTTTGTATTAGAAAAATCATCACAAAAAAAGTGTTCTTTTTTTTTTCCTTGTTGATGTAGTCATCTAATCACTTTGTCTCAGCTTGCTCATTTGTAAAATAGTTCCATTTAACGTAAGAAGGCTTTGCTAAGTTTCTTTGTAAGGAGTCTTTTTCTTAAAGACACTAAAGAGATGCAAATGAAAGTAAATTGCTATAATTTGGAAGGAACTCAAGACACTACTCATCATGGTCAAATAGACAGTTTTCTTAACAACTGGGGTGGAAAAAAATCAACAGATTCAAGTGGAGTGTCTCACCACAATCATTTACTGCTTGAAATTGATTTCGAAGTGAATTGATAACAACTGTCAATTCCTTTGACACACTAGAAACACAGAACGTAGGAAAGCAGGAAGACAAGATTGTCCAAACCTGCAGTGCTCCACCTCGGATTACCTATATCCCTATGCTCTTTCAACTGGAGACAAATTTCATCATGTCTAGGAGGTGAGTTTCACAATGACATCTCAGGTCGCGACTAATTTGAATCTCAAATTACACCACTAGATGCAGACATCCCCAAATCATTCTAACACAGTAGACCCATGTTGACCATAAACATATTTCAATAAGACATAAATGCCAGGTAGAAGAAAATAGAGTACAAGTAGGAGTGTCCCCTCAGATTCTGTCCTCAAGTAAATGTTCTGCACTTCTAGTTCAAAAGTGCACAGAGAATACCTCAATCTGCTTATTATATCATACCTGTCTGTATATCCCTTGCTGACTGCATGCTACGATCATTTTCCTCCTCCTCTTCCAATATAACAGTACTTTGAGCTCCAGATAAGGTGTATCTTCCCCTACATAAACCAGATCCACAACTTCTACTTGACATGATCCTAATTACAAGATCAATACTAAACACCCTTATTCCAGAAAATGTATTAATTACATAGTATTAACCTGAAGAAGGATCAGCTGATAAGTTTGGCTTATTTGCAAAACTGAATGCAAGCAGAATTTTTGTAACTTTCAGTTTTTAATATGCAGCTGAGGAATGGCACACAAGACCTGAAACAAGAGATGCTGCCTCTCTCACCATAACATTCAATAGCCCATGTCACACTGCTTCTAAGATTTAGAAAATATTAATGCGTATGATCCTTGAAGCAAATCAAACAATACTTAGATAACCTAGAAGGAAAAAAAAAAACCTATTTCATACTATGTCTTTGAGAGCACAGATAAAGCTCTTCAGGGAATTATTTTAACAACCTACTTCATTTTCACGTTACTGAACCACAGAATTGTTCAGGTTGATAAGGATCCCTAAAGATCATCCAGTCCAATACCCACCACAGCAGGAGGCTCAGGACCTTGTCTAATCAGGTTTTGAGTATTTCCCAGGACAGAGAATCCACAAACTCTGAGCAACCTGTTCCAATGTTCAATCACACTTAGAGTAAAAAACAAAATGTATTTCTTACATTTAAATGGAATTTGGAATTCCCCATATTTCAGTTTGTGCCCACTACCTCATGTCCTGATAGTCACCATGGAGTCTGGCTCTGTACTCTTTACTGGCCCCCATCAGGTGTTTACACATGGTGGTAAGATCCTCCCTGAACCTTCTCTTCTCCACGCTGAACAACCCCAGCTCCTTCAGCCTCCTCATGTATCAGGTGCTTCAATCTATTAATAATCTTCATGGTCCTTTGCTGGGCTCACTCCAGCATGTCCATGTCTGTTCTTTACTAGAAAGCCCAGACCTGGGCACGGCATGACAGATGAGTATCAGCAGGACTGAGCAGAGAAGAACCACCTCCCTTGACCTGCTGACAACACTCTTCCTAATGCAGCCCAAGAGGCTGCTGGCCATCTTTGCCACAATGGCACACTGCTGGTTCATGGTGAGTTTGTTGCCCACCAGGACCCTCAGGTCCTTCTCCACAAAGCTGCTTTCCAAACAGCCTGCCTCCAGCATGCACTGGCACATGGGGTGACTCCTTGCCAGGGGCAGGACTTGGCATTTCCCTTTGCTTGAACACTGTTTGCCAAATTTCCCATTTGCCCACTTCTCCAGTCCACAGAGGTCCCACTGAACGGCAGCACAACCAGCTGGTGCATCAACCCCTTCTGCCCACTTAGTGCACACTCAGCAAGTTCGCAGAGGATACAATCTCATTGTCCAGGTCATCAATGAAGAGGCTGAACACTACTGGAGTAGTGTTTATCCCTGGTATCACCCCCTGGAGTGTACCACAGCACTGATCAGAGCCTGTGAACCCAGCAAGTCAGGCAGTTTTCTATCCACCTCACTGTCCACATATCTAGCCCATACTTCATCAGTTTGTGTACGTTATAGGAGACAGTACTGAACTCCTTGCTAAACGCAAGATAAATAGCATCCACTGCTTTTGCCACGTTCATGTAGGCAGTCATCTCATCACAGAAGTCTTTTGGATTGATCAAGCATGACTGCCCCCTCATAAAAACATACTGACTTCTCCCAATCACCTTCTTGTCTTTCGTATGTTTGTCTTGTCCTTCCTTTTTTGACAAGGGTATCCAGGATTATTTGCAGGCCCACATTTTCCTAGTCTCCCCTTTGCTGCTGATATACCTGTGGAAGCCCTTTTGCTTGCTTTTCACAAGTTTAATCTGTCACCAGATTCAAATCCATGTGGTGTCTGATTTTCCAAATGGCATAGCTGCACTCTCAGACAGAGACTGTCTTTGTATTATTCTTGGTGTGACCTGACCCTGTTTCTATGTCTTGTGTGCTTCCTTTTCATGTCTGAGTTTTGTCAGGAGCTCCTTGTTCATGCATGTGGACCTCCTGCCATCTCTGCTTGCCTTCCTGCACATGGGAGTGGATCATTCTTGAGCTTGTAGGAGGTAAACCTTGAAAATCAACCAGCTCTCCTGGACTATCTCCCATATCCATCTTTCTGTATTGCTGAGGACAGTGGTAAACTGAGTACGTCTGGCTAAAAATTACTTTTGTTGCAGCTGCCCTGACATACAGTGCAACTTCAACACTCACACGCATTGTTTATTAAACAAATTGGTATCTGTGATAAACGCTAAAGTCTCTCTGTATCCCATTCCTCTTATTCCCAGTGATTTCAGACATGCAGCCTCCCTTTCTCTGCCAACAAATAAACATATTAAAATGACTCCGTATCTTTTATATTAAATATTCCAGGAAGACTTTTTCCAGCTAATACATTTTAATGATAAGAACTGCTCAGACTATTTTTAAACTACTGAAGAACCATTCACTAAACACACTAGCAGATCACTGAGGACACCACAAAAAAGCCTCAGGAGTCTTCACCCAACAGTAACCAAGCTTTCCATTCAGGCAGACAGTATGAATTTATTTTATCAACGAATATGCCATGCCCCCTCTATCACTCCATTAGCAAATCTATTATGCACATAACATTTGATACAAGTAAAGCAGTCTTCACAAGTGAACTGGGATGCACTTGTGGGGGAAATTCAAGTCTTTCTAACATATGGCCAAGACTGTTCTGGCTAAGCAACCTGATCTCTCAGCCTGGAAATAAATAGTGTCTTATAAGGATTTACTGGGGAAAGGGTGACATGAGAAGAACGTGGTAAATCTAGCTGGCATATGACTTATCAAAAAAGGTAGGAAATACAGTGCCTGAGTTCAAGTGGACATCTCTAAAATTAATTCATCCACCCACAATTCACTTCCAAAACGTTTCTGAAAAAGGTGTGCCCAGGAGGGGACAACAGACAGAAAAATTCTAACTACACATGCAGCACATGACCAGATCAGTTGTACAATACAGGTAGAAACTATAAACTCTCTGTGGCAAGGGTATCTTCTTGCTGCATGTGAAGTACACACACACACACAAAGAAGGCTCACCTATGTCTGGGAGCTATGAGATGCTACTACAACAAAACTTCTCATGTCCAATCATTATTAATTCAGACAACTGCAATAGTTTTCTTTCAGTACAGAACTCACTAAGACACACATCAGTCTCTGGAGCTAGAGGTGCCTTTGCTAAATCCAGAACTTCCTCTAGACCCTTTGAGTTTTTTGATGCAATGCAAGCATAGCTCAGGTGGACCACTGACTTAAAATAGAGCACAGAGAAAAGAAGAAACTGATTAGCTGGTGAAATTCATTTGGCACAGCAGACAGAAGCTGAACATGACAATCACCAGATCCCCTCCTTTTGCTAAATGCTCAAGAACTGATGATAAGTAAGAAAAGGAAAGAAATTTTAAAAATACTTTAAAGCTCCTTATTTTCATCAATCTTACATTTATTTCTTTTGAAAGCAGGACTAAAGTCCACTGAAAAATCTAGACAAGATTTTTTGATTAATTCAAAATCTAAAAATTTAATCAGAGAATATAATATAAGCAGCTTCAGTTTCTGTTTATTTTTATTAAGTTTTTCATTATTTCCATTAAAATTTATATGGGTAAATAGACTGGCTTATAACACTAGAAAGAAAAACTCAATCATTTATTTTTATTGTTCAGCAGCTGAACTCCAGAAATACATGCCAACAAACTGCTAGGAAAATGGATGTAAATACTGTAGTATTTAAATACAATATACTGTATAAATATATATATAATGATATAATAGCACATACTACCCTTTTGAGTGTGAACAACTTCCAAACGTTTACAATTATATGTCCTTTAAATGCAAAAGATGTTACAGAGTTAATTCTTTTGCTTTCATAGACAAAATCCATTTGAGGCAGAAAGGCAACACTTCTGTTATCTTCCTCTTTTACAGTCTGATTCAAGGCTGACCCCAGAGTTATTCTGATCACCTCACAGGGCTGTGGGTCAGTTTAAACAAGCAACAAAAATTTATGATTCTATGACTTACGTATGGCAAAACCATGGCTAATAATAACCACTTCAATAACGAAAGCCATTGATTATGTTGTGCACAGTAGGCAAAACATTTAAAATAGAATTTCTTTATTCTAATTATAATCTAACGAAAGGCCTATTTTTGTTGCAGTTGGTTGGGTTTCCTCCCCCTCCAAGTTTTCAAAGAATTTAAGATTCTATGGATTGACATGATTCCAGAGAAAATCTGCACCAACACTGTCAGTCAAAGAGACAGGATGGAAGATTATGGAAGCCATTATGGAAGATAATTTGACAGCCTGGGAGCACTAGCAAGCAAAATAAATTAGTTTCATGTATTTATATGCAAACTTGTGTAATATTTCTTCATTGTTGCTATCCTGTCAGCATCAAAGACCCTGGTCTAGTCAGGTAAGACTGAAGACTTACAGATTTATCAACCCAAAATGGGGAGAGAGCAGGGGGAAGAAGAGGGAGAAAAGGGGGTGATGAAAGCACATTTCCAGCATCTGAAGCTTTTCATCAAATAAAAGCAAGTAATTTTATTTCTTTACTAAATTTATTTAAGCTAATGGCACATATAGGAAGAAGGCAACTGAAATCAGCACTGTGAACCACTGAAATGTCTAAATGAGTGCTGTGTACACCAGTATCCTTATAAAAGGTGAGCAAAGAAAAACAGTAGAATAAAAAGCATCATCATTATCCCATCTGATTGTCTAGAAGTTAACCCAAGCAAAATCATCTAAATATGTTTTCCTATTCTGCAAGCTGACACCTGCAAGCTGGAATTTATGAAATGACTTAACTACCAACTGACAAGCTGTTTTATTCTATGAAATGCAATCCAAATTATTTCTGTTTTCCAAAAGCAAAGCTGACTGTTTGGCAAAGTTACTATCCCAGCCATCTCAAAAGCATGGGATATTTACGAAAGAAAGGACTTTAATGTAAAAGGATATTTGAAAAAACTACAAGAAAGCCATGATACTGCAGTAAGCTTCAGGTGAACATATTCTATACAAGCATTAATCGAGACCCACCAAACAAGAGATAATTGCATTTTCCATTTTTGCCTTCTACCTGCATGTATGTATGTATGTATGTACAATAAATATACATATATACACAGAGAAAACTGACGCTGCTCTTCTCTGATTACAATCTGTTTGAGGTTACAAGTGCTACAGTATGTTGCAGAAGCACTGGAGCAAAACTACTCATCCCAAAAAGAATGAAATATAGCTGTAGGAAAAGCAGTAGAGTATTAGGACTCCTCCAAAAACCAAGCTGCACAGGTGAAAGGAGAAGTGTTTTACAAGAGAAAAGTCAAAATATCACAGTTTTACTTTGCTGAAAACAGGATTTATTTGTATCAGATTTCCCCTGCAGGATTTTGATTCACAAGCCATAGTAATGTAAGAGAATCAATTCCAAAGGCTTTGAACGAACTGACAAGCCTGTGCTGACAGAGATGGAAACATTCAGGAAGAGAAATAATGAGAAACAGAACAGATATAAACATTTATTTCTGTCTCTTACACTCACATCAACAGCTCCTAACTCCAAGAGCCTGTAACGATCCAACTGCTGACATACTACTAACCCTTCGCTTTTAATCTTCTCCCACCTGCCTAGACACACTAAAAACGCCTCTAAATTATAGTAGTAAGATTTTTTTTTTCTTCTTCTTTGCTGAAATTTTAACCAGACGGTATTACCTCTCCACCTCCCCCCAGCAACACCCAGTCTGTAAGGCGCTATTTCAAACACGAGCGGCTTCGTGGTAGGTTTTAGCTAGTTTAATGAAGATTTTCTTGACCGGAGCGGCTGGCCCCGGGAGGGCCGGCTTCCACGGCGAGGGCTTTGCCCTGCCC